>NC_090648.1:95067435-95269935 GCF_040937935.1 Hyperolius riggenbachi
CTGGTTGGTGAGGAGATCAAACACTATGAGAGATCCTGTGGGAAATAACAGAAAACACTTAAAGCGGACCCAAACCAAACATTTTTTTCATTCAAAATATTTAGTTGCACCACTCTGACACATACAAAGATAAATAAACACTCCTTCAAGCCTATGAGCATTTCAGTGCATGCTTTTCACCCTTCTCTTTTCATAACTAGGGTTATACAGGTGGCAGCCATTAGCAATTCCTCCTTTGACAGACACCACCTACTCCACCAGTCTGCCGGATTCTGTCCCGGCAATTTGAAAGGAAAGGGGGGGGGGGGTTTCTCCACTAAATGTAAAATATTTTATATTTGTCATCATGCAGCTGAAAAAAGGCTGCTATTTATTATTATAATTTAGAAAATAGATTTTATTTCTGAAATCTTGTATTTTTAATTTGGGTCCACTTTAACGCATTCCCATGGTAACAGTACAAAGTATTGCTGTATTACTCTAAAATCTTCAAAAAAGGAGGATCTATAAGGGGCTTGTCAAAGCAAATCTATAATAAAGAAAACATCCCCTGGGGAATACTTACCTCAGGAGGCGGAAGCCTCTGGATCCTAATGAGGCTTCCTGCTCTCTTCAGCCCCCCGGGATCCAGCGTCGTCAGCCGCGGGAGATCGGACATGTAAATGTTTACCTTTCCCGGTCCAGTGCAGGTGCAGTAGCGGCTTTCCAATGGGCTCTGGCGGAAATAGCTGAGCCTGATTGGGTCTGCTATACTTCGCAGGTGCCAGCGCTGGATCACTGTGGCTTAGGAGGATGCGGGAAGCCTTATTAGGATCCAGAGGCTTCCCCCTCCAGAGGTAAGTACTCTTTTTTTGTGACAGCATCCCTTTAACTGGCCATGCTGGCTTCTCTGACGTATCATTCTTTTAGCACAAGCAGAACGGCTGTCAGGAGACATTGTTATTGATTTAGTATTTATATATCAACATACTTTAGACTGCTGGAGGGCCGGAGTGTACATAAAATGATGTAGAAAAACCTTACAATGAACCTAGGTAGTGTAAACAGCGCCAGAAACACAATCCCCCCCCCACGCAAAGCAATTCGTGTACAAAATACATACTGTATTTTCAAATGTCCCCCCAAAACAACCCCCTTTCCCCAGTAATTGCAAGGACTGCAAACTATCCACCCCTACACAGGCGTGCGCACACAAACTACTTTTATATTACTCTAACTACCCCACCACCACCACTACCACAATGTTTTTTGCACACCAAGACAGTGAAGCATACCCAGGTGACAACCTGCCATACAATTGGACAGCAATGCCACCTAATGCGGAATTGGATTGGAAGTCAGCAAATTTCTTCTTGCTGGCTTCCATGTGGAAACATGGTGCCAGCACTGCTGCCGCATCTATAAGTAATACATTTTGTGTGTGGAGGGCCGTTAAAAAAGCCTCCAGGGGCCGCATTTGGCCCGCGGGCCTTAGTTTGAGGACCACTGGCCTACATCTACTGCAGAGTTTTGCACACTGTATAATCTTGTCCATAACTGTCCCTCAAAGGGGCTCACAATCTAATCCCCACTGTAAGAATATGTGAGGTTCTTGCAATGTAAAATCCTCATTCATTTAGAACCAATATTTCAGTAAGAAGACTATTATCCAGAGTTCTCCTTTAACTACTTGAAGACCGCCTCACGCCAATGGGCGTGACCGCAGTGGCAGCCCCAGGACCGCCTAACGGCAATTGGCGTCAAGTCCTGGGGCTGCAGTTTCCCAGGGAACAGCCGCGGCTAGCAGGCTGCTTGTAAACGTAAGGGGAAGAAATCCCCTTTGTTTACATGCGCACAGCGCTGCCGGGGGCCGCAGCGCTGTACGAGATCGGCGATCCCCGGCCTCTGATTGGCCGGGGAGCACCGGCCTCCCATAAGCTGATGCCTATGAGAGGCGGAACAAGACGGATCGCCGTCCTGTTCCAATGCAGGCATCGGAGGGGAGGAGGGAAGGGGAGGGAGGGAGGGAAGAAGGGGAGAGAAACAGCTTCGATGAGGCTTCAAAAAAAACAAACAAAAGTGGCAGCAGCGATCGGACCCCTCTGGCGGCATGTCCCCTTAGGGACAAAAAAAGGAGGTGAGTCCGATCGCTGAGCACCTAATCTGGGCTGTGCGTGAGGCTGAAAAGCTGCACAGCCCAGTACTGCAACAAAGAGCCTGTCTTTAGGGGGGGTTACCACTGCGGACTTCAAGTAGTTAAGATACCTATAACAGAGAAATTCAGTCTAGTCAAATAGTATTTTTAGAAGTGTTTTTACAGCATAGTCATATGTAATAGACAATTTTGGGAAGAATCCAATTAGCTTATCTGAATTTTTTTGGGATGTGGGAGGAAACTTGAATACCTGGAGAAAACCCATACAGACATGGGGAGATTATACAACCTCCATGCAGAGAGTGTCCTGGCCCAGGTTTGCACCAGGGACCCCCAGTGCTGCAAGGCAACAGTGCTGCGTACGCCTCCACCATGCCAACATATCTACTGACCCCCCCAAGTACTTGTGTTAGCAGACAGACTCCAGTGTAGCAATAAGCTCATTTTACAGCTGTTGTCCTACTGGCAGGATAGAAAATTGTAGACAGTATAAACAAAAAATTCACTGGACCAAAAGTTTCAATTACACCTGAAAGGACAACTATCAAAGTTAACTAAAATTCTAAATGCCACATATATTTCCAGTACTTACTAGCAAGTAAATAGCAAAATAAATGCTTTTTTTCATCTTTGCATTCTTTATTTGAAAAAAATATGACATTTACAGATTACAGTTTTCACTGTGGGCATTACTATGACGGACTTTGTCCAGCACATCCAGCATACAGAAACAGTCCTCACTGGCTATAATCTTGTGACAGAGATGTCTGCAGAACAGCAGAAATATAGCATCAATATAGTGGTTAAATACTGTAACTCATCAGCTATTTCTGTGTCTCTCTTTTCTCTCCACTCACGCAGTTCTCAAGTAAACAAAGATTACAGCCAGGAAGAGCTCATTCTGAATGGTGGGTGTAAGCATGCAAAAACAGGAATAAAGTAAGACTCCTCTCTTCATATCATTTCTCTGTAGCTGAAAAATCTCTCAGCTGTTCTCATGTGATCTGTGAGAAAGCAGTGTGTCTGGGCAGGGTAGAAACAAACAGTAAATCATTCCTTTGTGAATAATGGCAGGGAAGTAACACCCATCCACATGGTACAGTCCTGCAATCCCTCACCTACTTTGTTACATAGAGCTGATACACAAGGTTTTCACACAGGCTTGCGATAAGAGACATCTAAAAAGCTTTCTATTGTTGCTGGCTAAAAGCTCTATACTGTATATGCATGTGGGGTTTACAGAATGACAGTTTCTTTGATACAGAGTAGGGACATCAAGAGCCAAATATAGTCTTGTTTGTAATGGTAGGTGAAATGAAGTATGATAAAGTAATAAGATATACTCACAAAGCAGGGTTACCTCAAAGGCAACCACTGTGTAGGCAGGTGGGGAGATTAGACCTGACCCCACTCAGGATTAAGAAGTCACTCTCCGTAAATGAGTGGAAAAAAAGGGGGTAACACCCCTCCACCAGGGGTGGACTTGATATAGTGTAGTATGGTTACAGAGGCACCAAAAGGATAAAAGTATCCAAAAAGTTTAAAACATCAAGAGGCAGTGGTGTACTTGCCTCTTCCAAGCAGACACAAAAATTGTGAATGTGTTTGTCAAATAGAACAAGTTTATTTAACCACTTCGCATCCAGACCTTATTTTCCCCTTATTGACCAGAGCAGTTTTGACGTTTTAGCTATGTCCCTATTCAATCAGCAATAACTTTATCCCTAATCACAACACGTAAATGATGTACATATCGTTTTTTTCAGGATAAACTAGACTTTCACTGGGGGATATTTTTTCCCAAGAATTTTATTTTTCTGCGCATTTTAGCGGGAAAAAAGAGGGGAAAACGTTAAAATTGCATTATTTCTCAGGTTTTCTTCAATTCTAGTAAAAAATACAAAGTGCTACAGTAGGTAAAAGACATGCCATCAGTATTAAGTCCCCCAAGGATAGATAGCCAGATGTGTGCCCAGTATCAGACCCCCCCAGTATAGCCAGATGTGCCCCCCAATATCCGCCTCCATTATAGCCAGATATGCCCCCGCATTCGCGACCCCTCCACATATATTTATACAGCTGCGTATCACAAATAAGCACCCCTCATTATAGCCAGATGTGTCCCCAGGATCAGTGTTCCCCATTATAGCCAGATGTGCCCCCAGGATTAGCGCCCCCGCCCAATTATTGCATATGTGCCCCCCAGCATTAAGTTATGTCCCTCAGGACCATCAGATGTGCCCCCCATTATAAAATCCCCCACCCCATTACCCTGATGGGCCCCAATAATAATTTCAACCCCCCCCTTCAGATTTTAAACCCCCACCCTCTGTTATGGGCAGCCTGATGTGCCCCCCCTTATCACTATTCCCCCCCCCCCCAGATCGTAAAAAAAATGCCCCTGCAAGATGAATATCTCACCTTACCTGGTTCCTGCGATTATCCTGCAGCTCCAGCCTCCATTCTCCGCTCTTCACTCAGCCCTGTGACGCTGAATATCCGGGTCCCGGCTTGATGACGTCCTCAAGCCGGGACCTATTCAGCGTCACAGGGCTGAGTGCACCGTGGAGAATGGAGGCTGGAGCTGCAGGATGATCGCAGGAACCAGTTCAGGTAAGATATTCATCTTGCAGGGGCGTTTTTTTTACGATCTGGCCACGGAGGGGGAAAGATGAATGATCACGCTGTTTGCTACAGCGGTGATCATTCATCCGCGATGGGGTCACTAATTGGCTACAAGGGAACATGTTCCCTTTTGCCAATTAGTAAGGCAGCTGACAGTGCCGGGGGGTGCGCTCTGAAGCGCACCTGTTCCTGCACAACAGAGCTGCAAGCAGATCAGTATATCTACGTCGCTGTGGCTTGGAGGGTGCCACAGCTGACGTAGATATACTGTAGTAGAGGGGAAAGTGGTAAATACTCCAGGGGGCAATGCAACAAGTTTTGCAGGTTTGATCCCAGTTCAACAGGCAACAACAATGAAGTAATAGCATATGTGGTCAGTAGAAGAGCCAGGCACCTTTGTGTCTGCATAGAGGAGGTAAGTCCACCACTGCCTTTTCATGTTTTTAACTTTTAAGCTACTTTTATCCTTTTGGCGCCTCTGTATCTATACAGTAGTACTACTCTAGTTTTTTCTTCTTTAAAGTGGTATGGGTTTCTTCCCAGTATTTCTTCTCTGCTCTAAAAGATCGATTACAGCATAAAACCTACTAGGATAAAAAATTTGGAGCAGAACGGCATTCTAAAGGTGCCCATAGATCAGGGGTGTCAAACTGAAATAGACAGAGGGCCAAAATAAAAAACTTAGACCAGGCCGAGGGCCGACAAATATATTTATCTCCCCCCACACTTTGGAATGATCGCACAACACCCCACAATTTGCACTGCACATTATAGCCACAGTGCGGGAAAAAAAAAACAGCCTCAGTATAGGGAGGTAGCCGGGTATAGGTGACCCCTGTATAGGAAGCCAGGTATAGTTGCCTCCAGTACAGGTAGCCAAGAATAGAGTCCTCCAGTATAGTTAGCTAGGCATAAGTGCCCCCCAGTACATGTAGCCAGGCATAGGAGCCCCAGAATAGGTAGCTAGGCATAGAAGGTGCCCCAGTACAGGTAGCCAGACATAGCAGATTCCCCAGTATAGATAGCCAAGCATAGCAGGTGTCTTAGTTTAGGTAGCCAGGCATAACAGGTGCCCCAGTATAGATAGCCAACCATTGCAGGTGCCCCAGTATAGATAGCCAAAGCATAGCAGGTGCCCCAGTTTAGGTAGCCAGGAATAGCAGGTGCTCCAGTTTAGGCAGCCAGGCATAACAGGTGCCCCAGTATAGATAGCCAAGCATAGCAGGTGCCCCAGTTTAGGCAGCCAGGCATAGCAGGTGCTCCAGTTTAGGCAGCCAGGCAAAGCAGGTGCCCCAGTTTAGGCAGCCAGGCATAGCAGGTGCTCCAGTTTAGGCAGCCAGGCATAGCAGGTGCCCCAGTTTAGGCAGCCAGGCATAGCAGGTGCCCCAGTTTAGGCAGCCAGGCATAGCAGGTGCCCCAGTTTAGGCAACCAGGCATAGCAGGTGCCCCAGTTTAGGCAGCCAGGCATAGCAGGTGCCCCAATTTAGGCAGCCAGGCATAGCAGGTGCCCCAGTTTAGGCAGCCAGGCATAGTTGGTGGCCCAGTATAGGTAATAGAAGGCATAGGTGCCCACTATAGAGAGCCAGCCAGCCTGCACCCCCTTTCACTTCCTCACCTCTTCCTGGTTACAGAGATCACATTCTCACTCTCCGGCGTAGAGGGTTGTAAGGATATGAATATTCACGGTATCATAACCGTCTCGAAAATTACCACGTATCACACAATTATGTGGACTGAGGCCCCCCACCCCCACACATTAAAAGTGCTGCAGAAAGGAAACCTTACAGGTTTCCTTTCATTTTGGTCTGATTTCCATATATTTGCAGCCAGCAGTTTGTGTGTGACATGCCGCCCTGCCATGCCTGTCAGGGCTCTGCAATATGTCACACACACACATCACCATAAGGAATTCTGTGTCCCGTTCTGTGTCATCTGCTCCTGATTGCAGAGGTCGTATACACCCGGAGAAGATTACACCATCTCCCTGAAAGCACAATGGTTTTATACCTGGTTGGCTGGGGGAGAAGACGCTGTCTTCAGCAAAGTATATCTCTCTCTGCACGGCCACAGATGCCAGTTGGGAATTGAACGAGTTGAAGCAATGCAGGGCAAGATAGCCCTTAAAGAGAGAGAGCACAGAGACAGAATGTACAGTGGAGGAAATTATTATTTGACCCCTCACTGATTTTGTAAGTTTGTCCAATGACAAAGAAATGAAAAGTCTCAGAACAGTATCATTTCAATGGTAGGTTTATTTTAACAGTGGCAGATAGCACATCAAAAGGAAAATTGAAAAAATAACCTTAAATAAAAGATGGCAACTGATTTGCATTTCATTGAGTGAAATAAGTTTTTGAACCCCTACCAACCATTAAGAGTTCTGGCTCCCATAGAGTGGTTAGACACTTCTACTCAATTAGTCACCCTCATTAAGGACACCTGTCTTAACTAGTCACCTGTATAAAAGACACCTGTCCACAGAATCAATCAAGCAGACTCCAAGCTCTCCAACATGGGAAAGACCAAAGAGCTGTCCAAGGATGTCAGAGACAACTTGTAGACCTGCACAAGGCTGGAATGGGCTACAAAACCATTAGCAAGAAGCTGGGACAGAAGGTGACAACTGTTGGTGCGATTGTTCGAAAATGGAAGGAGCACAAAATGACCATCAATCGACCTCGCTCTGGGGCTCCACGCAAGATCTCACCTCGTGGGGTGTCAATGGTTCTGAGAAAGGTGAAAAAGCATCCTAGAACTACACGGGAGGAGTTAGTGAATGACCTCAAATTAGCAGGGACCACAGTCACCAAGAAAACCATTGGAAACACATTACATCGCAATTGATTAAAATCCTGCAGGGCTCGCAAGGTCCCCCTGCTCAAGAAGGCACATGTGCAGGCCCGTCTGAGGTTTGCCAATGAACACCTGAATGATTCTGTGAGTGACTGGGAGAAGGTACTGTGGTCTGATGAGACCAAAATAGAGCTCTTTGGCATTAACTCAACTCGCTGTGTTTGGAGGAAGAAAAATGCTGTCTATGACCCCCAAAACACCGTCCCCACCGTCAAGCATGGGGGTGGAAACATTTTGCTTTGGGGGTGTTTTTCTGCTAAGGGCACAGGACAACTTAATCGCATTAACGGGAAAATGGACCGAGCCATGTATCGTGAAATCCTGAACGACGACCTCCTTCCCTCTGCCAGGAAACTGAAAATGGGTCGTGGATGGGTGTTCCAGCACGACAATGACCCAAAACATATAGCAAAGGCAACAAAGGAGTGGCTCAAGAAGAATCACATTAAGGTCATGGAATGGCCTAGTCAGTCTCCGGACCTTAATCCAATAGAAAACCTATGGAGGGAGCTCAAGCTCAGAGTTGCACAGAGACAGCCTCGAAACATTAGGGATTTAGAGATGATCTGCAAAGAGGAGTGGACCAACATTCCTCCTAAAACGTGTGCAAACTTGGTCATCAATTACAAGAAACGTTTGACTTCTGTGCTTGCAAACAAGGGGTTTTCCACTAAGTATTAAGTCTTTTATTGTTAGAGGGTTCAAAAACTTATTTCACTCAATGAAATGCAAATCAGTTGCTATCTTTTATTTAAGGTTATTTTTTCGATTTTCCTTTTGATGTGCTATCTGCCACTGTTAAAATAAACCTACCATTGAAATGATACTGTTCTGAGACTTTTCATTTCTTTGTCATTGGACAAACTTACAAAATCAGTGAGGGGTCAAATAATTATTTCCTCCACTGTATGTGTGTCCACCAATCTAGTCGCCACCCAGCGACGGTGAACACACAACAACGGAACCAAAGTGGGAACGCAATCCTAAGAGTGGCGATTGCCAAAAGTGACACAAGACAGAATTAGACAGAGCACAAGTGTAGCAAGAAAGACATAGCAAATAACAACGATCAGAACATCAAGGAAAATAACAAACGCTAGCTAAACGCGAACATTCATTCGCAACAGCGAACGCGTTTAAGACACGATCACCGCGCGTTAGGCGCCCAGTGATAAGCATGTCACCCTAACTAACCAATGTAACACAAACACGAAATAGAGAACGCGAATGCTTGCTAAACGGTTACCTCACTGAGCCCACAGCAAGTGTTCGTACCAGACAAGACAGACAGAAGGAGCGGCCAGCAGCAACCGCAGCTCTGGCCTACACTCCCAGACAGAGCACAGAAGGACCCACTGCTACTGCCGCTAGAGCGGATGCAATCCAGACAGACAAACAGATGGGGCTACCAGTAGCAACCGCTGCTCTGGCTAGCACCCCTAAGACAGGGTACAGGCAGAACGATTTCCTGTCGACCGCCGCTGGTGACAAGACAATCGCAACAGATAGACAGAACAAGGCAAAACAGATTATACAAGCTGACTGCGCTAGAAGGGATGCCTAATGCAGTCCCAAGGGATTACTCTAAGATAATCTTAGCAAACAATAGCAAGGCTGATACTCCTGGAGAGTTAGCAGGAACAAACCATCATGACCAGCAAGGAATTCTGGGAAGAAATGTTTTTTATACTGCAAGCCATCAGAGGAAACAGCTAAGCAATTTGCATGACAAGTGTATGCAAATTCCTCACCAGCAGAGCAACTCTGAATCTTGCAAAGTGAAGACAGGTCTCTTTTCCAGAGACCTGTAGCATTTAGACCTAAAGAATGGTCAAACAGCTGTCTGCCTGTGCACACAGCAGAGCAGAGCAGATCATTACAGTCAGAGTTTTATCCCACTTTAAATCAAACCTGCTTCTTCCGTGAAAGTACCCAAGCGACTAAGGGAGGAACTTCGAAATGTTTGCTTTTAGGCTCTGTCTATCTTGAACTAAACCTTCTGCAATCCAAGACTTCCCAAACATATTAAGCTCAGTATGCAATGACAGTCTCCAAGTTATTTTCCTCAACTCTGTACCCCAGTACTGGACATGAGAATAGAGTGTAACATACCAAGACTGTGTCCGACCACTGAAACACCTCCTGGGAAAGAGGAGTTACGCTCCTTAAAAATGCTGTAGAGGCGGTTCATCTCCCCACACACTGTGTCAAGAATGGTCTGGCAGTGGGTTGGACTATTATAGAAGAACAGGTCCAGAATGGTGTCATTGGTGAGCTGCCGAAGGAGGCTGATGCTGGGGAGTGTAATCCTTTGAATATCACTGCAAGGAAAAAACAAGGAGACATTCCTGTTAGTTTTAGCTACAGTGAGAAAATGTTTGGCCCACTCTAGACCTCCAAGAAAGCTATATTAGAGGTGAAGCCCCAGATCACAAGGAAAGCCATATGGGGGAGGAGGAGGAACACCTGGCTAATGTATACAGAGCAACTATGCTATAGTGTCTATTGACCAATGCCCCCCCCCATACAGTTGTATGGGGGGAGGGGGGCATGGGTCAATAAACACTATAGCATTGTTGCCCCCAGTATAGGTTAGCCAGGTATAGGTAGCCTCAGTATAGGTTAGCCAAGTATAGGTGGCCCCAGTATAGATTAGCTAGGTAGGTGCCCCAGCATAGGTTAGTCAGGTATAGTTCCCCCCAGTATAGGGATAGGTAGTAAGGTATATGTGCCCCCAGTATAGGTTAGCCAGGTGTAAGTGGTCCCAGTGTAGGTTAACGAGGTATAGGTGGCCCCAGTATAGATAGCCAGGTATAGTTGCCCCCAGTATAGGTTAGCCAGGTAGGTACCCCCAGTATAGATTATCCAGGTATAGGTGCCCCCAGTATAGGTTTGCCAGGAAGGTGCCCCCAATATAGGTAGCCAGGTATAGGTGCCCCCAGTATAGGTTAGCTAGGTATAGGTGGCCCCAGTGTAGGTTAGCCAGGTATAGTTAACCCCATTATAGGTTAGCCAGGTATAGCTGCCCCCAGTATAGGCTAGCCAGGTGTAAGTGGCCCCAGTGTAGTTTAGCTAGGTATAGAGGGCCCCAGTATAGGTAGCCAGGTATAGTTGACAAAGTATAGGCTAGCCAGGTATAGGTGCCCCCAGTATAGGTTAGCTAGGTAAGTGTCTCCAGTAAAGGTAGCAATGTATAGGTGCCCCCAGTATAGGTTAGCTCGGTATAGGTGCTCCTAGTATATGTTAGTCAGGTAAGGTTACCCCCAGTATAGGTTATCCAGGTATAGTTGCTCCCAGTATAGGTTGGCCAAGTATAGGTCAAGCCAGTACAGGTAGCCAAGTATAGTTGCCCCAGCATAGGAAGCAAAGTATAGGTGGCCCCAGTATACGTTAGCCAGGTATAGGTGGCCCCAGTATAGGTTAGCCAGGTATAGTTTCCCCCAGTAAAGGTTAGCCAGGTGTAGGTGGCCCTGTTTAGGTTAGCCAGATATAGGTGCCCCCAGTATAGGTTAGCCAGGTATAGGTGGGCCCAGCATAGGTTAGTCAGGTATAGTTAACCCCAGGTACAGGTGGCCCCAGTATAGGTAGCCAGGTATAGTTGACCAAGTATAGGTTAGCCAGGTATGGGTGCCCTCAGTATAGGTTAGCTAGGTAGGTGTCCCCAGTATAAGTAGCCAAGTATAGGTGCCCCCAGTATAGGTTAGCCCAGCATAGGTGCCCCTAGTATTCGTTAGACAGGTATAGTTGCCCCTAGTATAGGTTATCCAGATATAGTTTCTCCCAGTACAGGTTAGCCAGGTATAGGTGGCCCCAGTACAAGTAGCCAAGTATAGTTTAGCCAGGTGTAGGTGGCCCCATATAGCTTACACAGATATAGGTGGACTCAGTGGACTCAGTATAGGTTAGCCAGGTGGGTGCCCCTAGTATAGGTTAGCCAGGTATAGGTGCCCTCAGTATAGGTAGCTAAATATAGGTGCCCCAGTATAGGTTAGCCAGGTATAGGTGCCCTCAGTATAGGTAGCTAAATATAGGTGCCCCAGTATAGGTTAGCCAGGTATAGGTGCCCTCAGTATAGGTTAGCCAGGTAGGGGCCTCCAGTATAGGTAGCCAAGTATAAGAGCTCCCACTATAGGTTAGCCAGGTAGGTGCCCCAAGTATAGGTTAGCCAGGTATAGCTGTCCTCAGTATAGGTTAGCCAGGTAGATGGCCCCAGTATAGGTAGCCAAGTGTAGGTACCCATAGTATAGGTTAGCTAAGTAGGGGCCTCCAGTATAGGTTAGCCAGTCTGTCCCCAACCCCCCCTACCCCCCCACCCCCCTTCCCTGGCCGTGGCTCCTTTACCCCCTGGAGTCAACGGCCCCCTCCTCCACAGTCAACGCCACTGAGCCCCTTCACTGCATGCCCGACGGCACGGAATGCAGGCGTGTATACAGGAAGTACGTCCTGTATTTGCACCGTTACCAGGGGAACCTCTCTCCTGTCTGTGGGTCATCGCTGATGTCTGCTCTGCATGCTGCGCCGCCGGGCATGCAGTGAAGGGGATCACGGGAGCGGACTGGGGTGGAGTAGGGGGCTGCCGACTCCAGGAGGTAAAGGAGCAGCGGCCAGGGAGGAAGGATGGCGGCTGAGTGAGCGGGATGACACCCTTTGGAGTTTTGTATATTGGTGTATACCATTGTCTGTATTGTACCCTTGTACCCTATGTTTGTTTCTTACTTTGTACAGCGCCACGGAATATGTTGGTGCTTTATAAATAAATAATAATAATTCTATAAATAAGCTGCGCAGTATGACTCCACAGTTACAGACATACTTGTCTACGCCAGTGGGGCCGTCATGGAGGGCGCTGTGCCAGCGCACGGGCAGGAACTCCACACGGCCGATCTGCTCCTGCTCCTCGGCCTTCTTGAAGTGGGCGTGAAGCAAATTCAAAGAAAGGAGCCGGAAATCATTGACTGATAGAAACAGAAACAGAAATCCTGATTACAAGCGAGAACAACGATGTGTGCAGAGGCTCTGCTACACAGGAAGCTCGTTGCATTAAGGGTGCATTCACACTGTATCTGCCCATACAATCCTTTGGGCCTGTTCACATCTCTGGGTTGTAGCAGATAATTCACTGCATGTTGTGTATTCTATATCGGCTTTTAATGAGTCTGGATGGTATAACAAGCGTAGTGCCTTTTGCGGTTCATACACATTATAACATGAACTATGCAAAAGTTCACAGTGTGAATCCGGTGTAACACATTCCAATCCATTTTCATGATCACCCACGTCCTCCCCATTACTTCCTTTTCCGGGATGCCGGGGGGGATTTGGAGAACATGGTTGTTCTTCTGCTGCTGGCATCCAGAGGGTCTGTACCTCCTCGCTGTAGAGCAGGTATGTCAATGTCAAACTCAATCACGCAAGAGGCCAAAATGTAAACACCCAATCAAAGTCGCCGGCCAAATTGTTTATTATTGTGAATGGCAATTGAAAGAAAAAATCAGCCAAATACTTAAGGAGAGGGAAGGCTCTGGTTCCTACAGAGCCTTCCCTCTCCTCTCCCACTGCCCTTGTTTAAGTGGCGGCTCCCCATTTGAATCCCCCACCACAGTGGACTTTGGAAGTCTTTGGGAGGCGGGAGCCCAAGTGCCCCCGAAGACAGGCGGTTCCGTACTGCGCCTGCACGAGCACCAGGGCCGGGCCAAGGCAAGGCGAGAGAGGCTCCAGCCTAAGGGCGCAGTGTAGGGGAAGGCGCACAACTCACTCAGCTATCGTTCCCACATTGTGTTTGAAGCAGAGAGAAATAAGAAAAGGGGATACATGGCAGGGACTGCAAGCCAGATAACTAGAGATTAGGTAAGTATCTGGCTTATTTTTTTTCTTTTAAGTTCCCATTAGCTTAAGATCTAACAGTCTCAAACTAAGTGGGGAAACTATAGCGACTGTGGGGGGCTGGCTCCTCCCTCTTCTTCAGAGTAATGCAGTGGAGCAAAGTAATATGTACCTGCCACAGTGCTGCTTCGAGTCTCCTCCGATCTCCCCAACAACCACACGCTCTATGCGGCATACCTTTGGCTCCTGGCGCATGTCACATGATTGGGAGAAGGAGGAAGTGCCAGGAAGAACAAGAAGAACAAGAAGAGACATGACGCATCGCTGGAGCGGGTAAATATTAGTGTGTGCTGTCGTTCTTTTACTGCTTACAATTGCACTTTTGAAGCTCTCAGGCGCCACATAATATGGCCAGGAGGGCCGCATTTGGTCCACGGGCCTTATGTTTGACACCTGTGCTCTAGAGGAAGGAGGTGACCTGGCACCAGGGGAAGGGGGCGGGGCCAGCATTAGCTCATGTGCTGTAGCTCTGCCCCCCTTGCACATGCACCAGTGTAATATCTTTATTACCAGATCCAGCAGTGGCGCCCCTGCAACAAGCCCTAATGCACCCACATAATATTTACATTACTTGGTGCAGCGGCAGAGGTTGGGGCCGGTGGTGTTCAAAGTGTTAGACTTTAGTTTGACACTTTGAGCTGAAGAGATGGACATTGTCGGATTTTACCGGGTGGCAGCCATTTTTACTATGTCAGACTATGTCCAACATTGGAGCCATGCAGGAAAATACGAGTGGAAAGGGTTAAACCTGGTACACACATTCAATTTTGCTTAGCTAATCCCTGACCAATTTTACTACTTCCATGTAGCATGAGGGCCAACAGATTTTGAATGCTATGAACAGATTGTGTAGGTAAACTCTCATATTATACGGAAGTGGTAACATTGCATGTGTGTATGCACCCTTCGTGCTAAGTAAGGACTGCTAAGTGCTAAGTAAGTACCTAAATCCCTGTAGCCAATATTCTAATGCAGGCTAGAAAACCGACTACTCGCCAAGCCCTATTTGATAGGTGTATTTCATGATTATATTGCATTTAAGGGGGAACTCTAGCAAGAGCGTAATTACAAACCATTTAGCTATAATACCTGCTCTGTGGTGGCAGCACCTGTATTGGAGAGAGAAGAGGGTAAGAACTTATTTATTTATCACACTGCATGGACTTACCACACTGTACAATGTTTCGAAACTGCAGATCACAAAATGGTCCAATACCATGGACTACAAATACCAAGTGATCGATATGTTCTGACTCCCCTGGAAAGCAAAAACAAGTAAACATTTACAGATACCATAATACACTTTGTATCATTGGGACAAGCAGAAAGGCAATGTCAATATATGCAGGCATGCTATGACATTACAGTCCTTTGTAAGTTTCTGCATTATAGTGAAAAAAATGAACACATACTTGGTCACTATTGATTTGTGAAGAAACGCAATCGATTTGTGAAGAAACGCAATCAATTGGTTTTCTGATTGTGTGTTTCATGATTCCAATCCAAATTGCCCATCTAGGAACTGCAAGGGCAATTCTCTAGGGTCCAGCAGATAACGGATTCTATTCATGCGATTACAGCTGTTGTCCTGGGAGGCCAGTGTTTGGCTTAATTAACGGGAATAAAAGGATCTTTCCTTTAGCAGCTAGGTGTGAAACTCTGCTAGCAACCAGTACCAAATGGTCCTATCATGGCAAAGGAAGTCCAATCAGCTTTAACCCTACATGAGAGCAGGCATACTGGAGCTGCTGTAATCATATCCAAAATGAATGTGTGTATGATTTTTGCCTTTTCGAAGCATCACCGTACGTGTGATAGTTATGAAAATTATATCATTTTGTTGGTCAGGATCCCCTGAGTATTCTCATATTAAATGTATACTGCTGGAGATAAGCCACAAAGACAGGGGCATAACTATAAATCACTGGGCCCCCCTGCAATACTTTGGATGGAGCCCCCTCCCCTGAACACTGAATAGGGACAGTCTACAAATCTTTGTCTACAAAACTTTATGGGCTCGATTTACAAAACGGTGCTAACTTTAGCACTGGCCCTTAGCACGTCTAAACTTACTTTAAATGTGAGAAGCAGTGATCGTGCGCAAACTACAGCGCGCAAAGTTTTGCGCGCGTACTGCACAGAGCGCTCCGCGCGAAGTGCCCACTAAAGCCTATGGGACTTAGCGCGCGCATAGGACTTTGCGCGCGCAAAACTTTGCGCGCGGTACTTAGCGCGCAATCTGATTGAGAAAACCGGTGCTAACCTACTTAGCACCCTGGTTAGCACGCCTAAAGACTTTAGACGTGCTAAGTAGGTTAGCACCGCATAGTAAATCAAGCCCTACATGTTTAGCTATCAGTGGCTGAGCAGATGCAGTCATTAGAACAATTGTGCAAAGAGCAGAAAGTTTCTTCTCTCCTTGCCCTTAGTTGTCAGTATCTCAAGAAGGGGCCCCCTGTGGCTTCTGGGGCCCCCCTGCAGCTGCATCCCTTGCAGGGTCTATTGTTACGCCCCTGCACAAAGATAAACTTCTCAGTAACCGAATATTATACAATATTCATGTCTAGTGTTCATTCGATCTATATATTTGGGAGCTTGTGGATTTGCTATTATTATTGGGGTGTGATGAACATGGGCTGAAATATGAAAAATGTCATATCTTTTGGACCTAAGCTTCCCACCGGAATAAAACCCAGCCCAGAGTGCTGGTTTTGAGCTCAGCCCATGGAGCAAGTTTGGTTAACCTCCTTGGCGGTAGCCCCGTGTGTGACACGGGGTAAGCCGCTGGAGGGTGCCGCTCAAGCCCTGCTGGGCCGATTTCCATAATTTTTTTTCCAAACACGCAGCTAGCACTTTGCTAGCTGCGTGTTTGGTCTGATCGCCGCCGCCGATGCGCCGCTACCCACCGCGATACAGGCCCCCCCCCCCCCCCCGCATACCCCTTGCGCAGCCTGGCCAATCGGCGCCAGGCTGCGCTATGGGGTGGATCGGGATTCCCTGTGATGTCACGACGTCGGCGACGTCACTCCGCTCATTGCCATGGCGACGGGGGAAGCCCTCAAGAAAATACCGTTCAGAACGGGATTTCCTTATGGGCAAGCGGCGCCGGCGGCGATCGGACGCTATGGGGGGACACCGCAGGGAGGGGGGAAGCATGTAGCTAGAGCTAGGCTAGCTACATGCTAACAAATAAAAAAAAAAGTGAAAAAAAACCTCCCGCGGCTGCGCAGCCACGGGAGTCATACCGCCAGGGGGGTTAAAAGAACCACAGCAATTTCAGCAGGCAGTTCTCCATTTCTTACCATCATAAGGATTGCAAGCAGCCAGCATGAGAACCTAGGCTGGATGCCATCTTGTCTGAACTCTTATTCTGGAACAAAGGACCCCCGTTTTGCTTGGAGTTTCCACAAAGAACATATTTCTTCCAGTCTAGTATCCATTTTCATTTGTTTATCCTTTTATTTTACACTGGGCTATTATTGTTTCTATAATTGTTACGTTCAATAATTTTCTGTATATATTAATTATTTATATTGCATTTACAATAAAATGCTTAAGGCTCTATTCACACCTGCGTTTTTAAAACGCTGGCAATCTTTGCCGGCATTTTGCAGGAGTGATTTATCCGCGATTTCACGCAGAAAAATCACTGAACACTGCGGCGATTTTGGCGCAATCGCGTTTTGCACTTCTATAGCACTGAAACGCGATCGCCTGGAAATTGCCTGAAAATGGTGCAGGCTACGCGTTTGCGTTTGGCGTTTTTGCCCGTTTTTGGGCGATTTGCGGTGATTAGCGCAAATCGCCCAAGTAAGAACGGGCCCATGGGGTTTCATTACGCTAGCACTTTTAAAAAGCGCTAGCATTTTGACGAAATCGCGGCAAAACGCTCTAGTGTGAATGGGGCCTAAAGCCAGTTTCTCAGCTGCAAACCTGCTTTCAGCCAAAAAGAAAAAATCCTAGCCTTTCTGGAGATTCGCTACCTGAAATTGTATTGTTAGCCCGAGCAGAGTGTTTTAACCATTTTCATTCGCAGGTTTAGAATAGTCAGTAGGTCCTCTGTCCTTCACAGAGCGGTTTTCCCTTTTCCCAGATAAAAGGGATGGTGGCAGCCTTGTACCTGAAATATTCTCTACTAGTCTGTCTGCTGCCCAAATTCAGCGGCTTCAGCACACCGACTGCATCCACGAGGTTGGATAGTCTGTGTGCTAAATAGATTAGAAGGCATTGAGTGGTCCAGCCACTAGGGAGCGTGACAATATTGAATTTAATTCAAGCCCCACTTCAAGCACAAATGGTTTCAAAAAGCAGCATAAGAACTCTTGTTTTTGTTTGTGTCAAAAAACTGCAGGTTAGAGATGCATCTGTACAGACTCAGTCCTGCCATGTTGCCTGAGGTGGTGATTCTTACCAGGTGACATGCCTTGTATGTGTGTATGAGGCTTTTAGACAGTGTTGTTCAGCTATCAGCAGGCAGTAAAACAATTAGCTGATAAAAAAAATTGTACAGAGAAAAAAAAACACTCTGCAATGCAGATTACCAAAGAAGGAAAATCCAAGCTGCCGTACATAAATCCTTTACTTGTGAGCAACTTCATTAGTCTTTCTCCCTGCTATTAGAGATGGCTCGAACTCCCGATTTTCGGTTCATGAACCTCGAATGCGAACTTCCGCAAAAAGTTCGGTTCACGCAAACTTTTCGAACCGCAATAGACTTCAATGGGGAGGCAAACTTTGAAAACTAGAAACATTTATGCTGGCCACAAAAGTGATGGAAAAGATGTTTCAAGGGCTCTAACATCTGAGTTTTTGCATGGCGGAGTGGGACACACGCCAAAAGTCCCGGGAAAAAAATCTGGATTTGATGCACAGCAGTGTTTTAAGGGCAGAAATCACATTGCATGCTAAATTGGAGGCCTAAAGTGCTTTAAAACATCTTGCATGTGTATACATCAATCAGGGAGTGTAATTAGAGTACTGCTTCACACTGACAGACCAAACTCACTGTGTAACCCACCGCACACAGCTTTGTGTAGTGGCGGCCGTGCTGGACTGGTGCGCACCATGGCGGTTTTCAAGCCCATATGGTCGCCGGGCTGACAATGACAGAACAGTGACTGTCCAGGTGATCGAATTTGGTCTGTCCACAATGAAGCAACAATCTTATTATCTTGGGTGTGCCACCCCCCAAGACACTCATATAGCCGGCGGTCATTGCTTCATTGTGATACGCAAGCCCCTTCACCGTGGCAAGGTAATGATCACGAAGGGGAATTAACACATGTACATGCCCTTTGTTTTGTTGTTGCAGCTGCAGTGCGGCCAGAAAAATTAGGCAGGCCTGTACACGCCCCAGAAAAGTTAGTATAGCAGAAAAATCCGCCTGGAGTCCTGGACCCTGTTGGTGGTGGCGGAGAAGGAAGTCAAGCGGCCTGCAGGCAGAGATGCTCTGTCCCTCCGGGATCCATGCCTCATTCATTTTGATAAAGGTGAGGTACTGAACACTTTTGTGACTTAGGCGACGTCTCTTCTAAGTGACAATGCCTCCAGCTGCGCTGAAGGTCTGGAAGGAATTTTTCCCTTTTAATGCAAATTGGCCCAGGCCTTGTTATTATTAATAATTGGATTTATATAGCGCCAAAATATTATGCAGCGCTGTACAATAAATTAGGTTACAGACATTGATAATAGGGGTTACAGACAATAAAATACAGGTAATAAGAAATAAGACACACAATTCCAGATCATGCACTGGAGGAGCAGTCCAAGTAATACAAGTTCATGTTAAAGGGAAGGTTTTTTTTAAAAAAAATGCTAATCCACTTACCTGGGGCTTCCTCCAGCCCGTGGCAGGCAGGACGTTGCCCTCGGTGCCGCTCCGCAGGCTCCCGGCTGCCAGGTCAGGCTTTTCTGCGCTCCAAAATGCGCATCACGCGGGCGCGCTGACGTCATCGGACGTCCTCCGGGCAGTACTGCGCCTGCGCAGTATAGCCCGGAGGACGTCTAATGACGTCAGCGCGCCCGCGTGAGGCGCATTTTGGAGCGCAGAAGAGCCCGACCTGGCAGCTGGCCTGGCCAGGTCGGGTGTGCCACCGGAAGAGACCGGGAGCCTGCGGAGCGGCGCTGAGGGCACGTCCTGCCTGCCACGGGCTGGAGGAAGCCCCAGGTAAGTGGATTAGCATTTTTTTTTTAAATCACCGTGAACCTTCCCTTTAAGGTGGTCATACACTGGTCGATTTGACATCAAATCGACCAACAGATAGATCCCTCTCTAATCGAATCTGATCAGAGAGGGATCGTATGGCTGCCTTTACTGCAAACAGATTGTGAATCGATTTCAGCATGAAACCGATCACAATCTGTGGAGCTGCCGCCGCTGCCCCCCGGGCCCCGCATACATTACCTGATCCGGCCGGGGCGAGTCCCCTGGTCTCCGCCATCTTCTTCTCCGCTCTGGGCTCCAGCTTCACTGAAATCCTGCCGGGGGAAGTTTAAACAGTAGAGGGCACTCTACTGTTTAAACTTCCTGCCGGGACCGGAAGTGAAGCCAGCCAGAACCCGGAGCCCAGCGGAGAAGAAGACAGCAGAGACCAGTGGACTCGCGCCGGCGGAGCAGGTAATGTATTGCCGCTAGCGTCGGTCATTGGGCATTCGAACGCTGCTATCAACGCACTCCCGACCCGACGTCGATCAAGCAAAATCTTCCGCACGGACGGCTCGACGGGAATCGATGGTAATGATGGATTTCGGACCGAAATAGATCGTTCTGTCAGCGTTTGCGCAACGATTTCACAGCAGATTTGATCACAGTGATCGAATCTGCTGTATATCGGCGGGAAAATCGTTAGGTGTATGGGCCCCTTTAATCTATGAACAGAATGCACAATCATGTACAATACACAAGGAGGGAGAGCCCTGCCAAAGGCTTACAATCTAAAGGGAAGGGGTGGTGATACGATTGCAGGGGGACTTCGTCGAGATTCCATGATAGTCTGTCTAGGCTGGGATGGTGTTCAGCAATCAAACAGAGAAAATTACCTGCGGTGTGTTCACCGTTAAAAACGCGACCCTTTAATAAGTGCACCCCAGCTGACATGTCACCCAAAGCTGACTACTACAGGCTTTTCTTATATAGTCAGCCAGAGCAATGTCTAATCAGGAAGGCATCCTCAGCTGAGAAGGGATTTGGATATTAACCTGCCGTTCAGGAAGATGGTGCCTTAATTGGCAGCCATGGCCACATGATTCTGGCTTTTTCTTGTTTTTCTTCCCTTTTTCCTACCAAATCACCTTGTTTTCCCCCCTGAAGGTGTGCAGTGGGGTCCGCTGTAGCCTGGTACATTGGTGCGGGTCATGGGGAGTTCAGGACCTGGTTTTTTTCCCACCTTGCCGCTGCCTGGGTCCATTGTCAGTGCAGATACAGGCTGTGTAGAGTCCACTGCCGCTACTCAGGAGATCAGGGCTCCACAGAGGTAGGAAGACATCGTGCTGATCGGGAAACCTTTGGCCTTGCTGAATGCCGTCCATCCATTAGTTGATGTTGCTTCATTGCAGCAGGGACACCTCTGGTTCAGCCCCTCTATGATGCCACCACAGCCAGATGCTTCTGTGACAGCCAGATCATCTTGACCAGCCTTGCTGAATGCTGTTTAGGAGTCGGGACCCACCACACAAATTAACACTACCGCACCTTTTGAACTGGAACACCTTGGCCAGCACTGCCAGATGCTAGATGTCAGCAATCGGGATCTTTAGCAGCCCCAGCCATCACCACAGGTTTCTATGAAGAACTGAGTCATCACTGCTGAACCTTCGCCTCCCTCGGTCCCCCTCCCTCCATGTCTCCTTAGGGATGACAGATGATTGCCAAGTGCGACTGATGGTGCTGTAGTATGGCAGCCTCGGCTCTTGACTTTCGGACATTACCCCCCCATCCTTCCAGAACCTGTATGAGCTAAAAACCAATTGCAGGTACAACCCCCCTGTCTGTAATTGGCAAAATAAATGATTATTGTGGCACCGTGCACTGCTGTTAGCTACTTGTGGTCTCGGTCACCAGTGTGTATAGGTGGGCTGCTCACCGTATGGACTGGCTGGCCAAACTGTGGCCCGGCGGCGGAACATTCGCTGCGGGTCGGGTGTCTCTCCTCTGTCTTCTCGCAGGGGTCAGTTCTTGGTCACTAGGCTCAAGCATCAAGGACAGCCTCTGATGAGTCCTTAGGGACATAACGCATAGGGCTTCGGATGAAGTGTGCAGGTCACTGGCAGCCACACGCGCATATTATTTTATTGGATGTGAGTACACTTTTATAACTTTTTATATCTAATAAACCGAGTTATGCTATGTAAGGATGTGTTTGAGCCTGGTGGTAGGGGGCTGGTTCCATTGTGTCAGAGAAGAAAGATATCATTTAGCCTTCATGTTCTCTTCTCACACAGCGACCCCCCCCCCCCCCCCCAAAAAAAAATAATAATAAATAAATAAAATAAAAATTACAAATGTGTGATATCGGTTCTTTGCGCCAGCGTTGGGGGGAAAAGCCCTGTAAGCCTTCACAAATATAAAATATTTCTAGAATTCTCATTCACAGAACACATTTAATTTGAATTTGTAAATGGCAAACTATGAAAACATTACATACCTTGAGGTATCTCGACAGAGATATTTTCCACCCCTCTCTTCACTGTTTGTGGGCGCCCCTGGTCACTTGGTGTGGGGCCCCACACATCGGGGATTCCTGTTGGCTGATAGTGCACCATAAGCTGCAATAATAATAATAATACAAAAAAAAAATCAGAGAGTGAAAAATTAAACATTTACCAAGTGAGAGTATAGAGCAAGCAAGTGAAAAGTAATAAAAGACAAAAGACAAAGACAAACACTTATATCGCACTTTTCTCCTGGCGGACTCAAAGCGCCAGAGCTGCAGCCACTAGGACGCGCCCTATAGGCAGTAGCAGTGTTAGGGAGACTTGCCTAAGGTCTCCTGCTGAATAGGTGCTGGCTTACTGAACAGGCAGAGCCGAGATTCGAACCCAGGTCTCCTGTGTCAGAGGCAGAGCCCTTAACCATTACACTATCCAGCCACCACATCTGTGCTACTTACTGGCCCTTTCAGAAATGTAAAAGAATATTCAAAGTGAACCTGTCACAAATGTTTGTAGTTGTCTGTACAGTATGAGAGCATCTAACAGATCCCCCTCTGATCCGATTTGATCAATCTAAGAGGGATCGGTCTGATGGTCAATTTGGTGGTCAATTTCCAGCGCCCAAATGAGAACCTAGGCACTGCAACATTTGCAATTAACATTGCTGGCTATGCATCACCCAAAGTACGCCTATATCACCCATTTTGACTAAAACCGAGTACTAGCAACACTCAGTAGCATTGTGATTCTTTTAGCTTTAGTAGTTTAAAGTGGATCCAAGATGAAAAACTAACTATGACAAGTAACTTGTCTATACATCTTATCTAAAGTTTAGATAGTTAACACAGCAAATCTAGCTGCAAACAGCTTCAACAGTTTCATGTTTATTTATTCCTGTGATACAAGGACAGCGGCCATGTTTTGTTTGTCACATTACACACAGGCAAGCTGAAACTGCATCTCCAGCCCTCAGCTCACTCCCCTCTCCTGCTCCCTCCTCCCCTCTGCTTCTGAAATCTCTGGCTAGTAACCTCCTCCTCCTCCTTCCCAGACTGAGCTCCCATTAGAAAAAAATACATATATCCAGGCACATCGCCTCCCATAGGCGCTTTCTACATGGAGCTCCCATAAGCCCTTGCTACATGGAGTGCCAAGGCACTTTGAGCTGTGGGCGAGGCTTGTTTAGTTTATAGGGAATTAGAGTATTAAAACAAAAAACAAAAAATAAGTATTTGGCTTGAGGAATGCCCTATAAACTATATGTAAGGAACACAATTATGCAATGAGTAAAAGTTTATCTCGGATCCACTTTAATCTGAAACAAGAATGCAGCCAACGAATTACACATACGCGACAGCGAGTCGGGAGGCTGCCAGGCAGCTGCTGTTTATTTAAAGGGATTGCACAACAGAAGCCTTGGTCTTCCTAAATGAGAGGTGATGCTGTGAAGGGGAATGCTTTGACCTCATCTGCCCTCTCCAGGGCTATGAATGTGGGTTCAACCAAGTATAATGAAGAGGCGGCACACCACTGGCTGCAAAAGATGCTTGTATTGCGGAACAGAAACACTACATGTTACAGACACACAGGTCCTTCATCAGGCGAACCAGGATTGGTCAAGGCTCGGCAGTTGGCACCAGCACATTCTCAGGCCTTTATACCTGGGTGCTGTCTCTATGGAAGTTTATTTCATCAATGAATATAGGTGTTAAATGCTGTGCAGCTAAAGTAAATATGGCCCTTTGCAGAACGGTAACAGTAAAAAAGGGCGCAGGAGGCTAGTGGACAAATCGGGCACCGCCATTCACTCCCATAATAAATATCGTTTACTGGGCGCCGAACGGGAAAAAAGGGCGCCCGAGAATAATAACGTTTTCCAACGGCGCCCGAAGATTTTTAATGTTTTATAACTGCTTGTGATGATTTACATTTCCTATTTCAATAAAACATTATTTTAAATGTTATCCCTTACTGTTTCTAAAACATTATTCTACACACAATACAGTGATCACTAAGGAGGGTCTTGGGTTTAGGCACCACCAGGGGGGTCTTAGGTTTAGGCACCATCAGGGGAGTCTTAGTTAGGTTTAGGCACCACTAGGGGGGTCTTAGGTTTATGCACCACTAGGGGGGTCTTAGGTTTAGGCACCACCAGGGGGGGTCTTAGGTTTAGGCACCACCAGGGGGGTCTTAGGTTTAGGCACCAATACGGGGGTCTAGGGGTTAGGGGTAGGTACAGGGAGGGTTACTTACTAAAAAATTTTTAAACGTTATTATACATTTCACTTTTTAAACGGAAGATTAACGTTTTCACAATTGCCGATTTCATGCACATTATTTAATGATTTATAACTTTGTAAAAACAAATATTTAAACGAAATATAGTACATTATATGTTTAAACGTTATCCATGTTTATCGTTTAAAACCCCGCGCCCTTTTTTCCCAGCGCCCCTTTTTAACGTACGCTTGCAGAACAGTGCTTGTACTCAAACTGACTGTTATGCATCTCCTCCTCCTTGTTTGGATAGTGGTGTAATTCTATCTTTGAAACTCCAGAAAAATCAGACTGTCACAGCAGTTATAAAGGACAGCCTCTACTCTACTCTTCTTATCTCCATCCACACAGTGGCATAAATCTCCACCCACCCTTCTCTCACCAAAGGCTTGGCACCATGGGTAGGGTTGTATGTTATTCATAGGTGTGGGTGAGATAAGTATGCTCCCATGTCCTGACATTCAAGTTTGTTCAGAATTTGGCACATTCAGGTTTGTTCAGAATTTGGCAGAGGGGACTACATTATACTAATGAGGAAAGGGAGGAGGCATGACACTCACTGTGAGTACAGCTAACCTTCTACATGGTGGTGATCAAATGCTGCAGACAGAAGATCGAACATATTCAGCCTGCCACTGCATAGAAATATGCACTCAATACATACAGACCTCTCATTTATAGATTACAGGCCTGGATTTACCTTGCAGAAGCCTATAGGCACAGATGTCCTGGAACCTTAGACTTCGACCTCCATGAACAAATCCCCACCAAAGTGCACTGCAAGTGTGCTGGCTGGCCCAGCTGTCACTTCTCCCTTACTTACCCTGCCTGGTGTAGGTAGCTATAGGTGTCTTTTAGCATTAGGTAGCCAGAAGTACACTCACTATTAAGTAACTAAAGGTGGCCCCATGGATTAGGTAGCTAGAGGGACCTGAGTATTAAGTAGCTAGAGGTGCCCCTGACTGAAGGGAGATCTCATCAGTGGATTGCTGAGAGCTGGGTGAGTGACCTCTCACTCAGAGCCGGGACAAGGTCCTCCAGCACCCAAGGCTGAGACACCAAAGTGCGCCCCTCCATCCCTCCCACCCCAGCCATCACACACTGATTGCTATTAGACTAAGAGGCGCCACTGGGCCCACAACCTCCCCAACACCTTAATCTCTAGTTATATGGCTTGTAGTCACTTCCATGTATCTCCCTTTCTTATTTCTTTCTGCTTCAAACACAATTAGGAATGACAGCTGAATGGATTGTGCGCCCCCTCCTACACTGCGCCCTGAGGCTGGAGCCTCTCCAGCCTATGCCTCGGCCCGGCCCTGCATGATCTCACTTACACTCTTATCAGGACTCTGTATAGGGAAGGAGGGAGGTAGGCACTGGGGGAGAGGAGTGAGCTGCCTTTCCATCATCAGGCGCCTGTAGAAACGTGCCTACAATGCCTTATGGTAATCCGACCCTGATAGATTACATAATCAACACAAAAAATCCCATTTACACCGAGCCATGTTATAAAGTGTGAAATCTCCCTTCTGAAGGTCTTCATCAAGTACATCCAGATGAACCCTTAGGACTGCTAGCCATTTATTTTTCTCTTTTTGAAAAAAAGCTACACAAAAAAGTTCCAGCTATTTTTAAATTGTGTTTATTAAATATCTTGCCCAAATCTACGTGTACCAAAGTCAGTAGGGATGTCATTGAGATGCAAATAAATTGGGGATGATTAAGAATCATGCCAATTATTATGATACAGAATTATACTAATTATTATGAAAATCTATAGTAAAATGGGCTAATCCAGGGGAGTTGCTAGCCCCAAAGATCAGTGGCACGTCTCCCGGATCTATTCTGGGGTGCCCTGTATGTGCCCCAGGCAGTAGGCGGCAGTACCCATCTCCGGCCACTTGGTCTCCAGATTCTGCATGCATCTCTTAAAATTATTTAAATGATTCGGTTCAAAGATCCGATTCAAATGATCCGAATCCTTAAAAATATCCGGACTTCCTATCACTAACCTGGAGCGGCTGCTTTGAGAGCTGCATAACGCACCTCAATCTGACGTCCAACTTCAACACCACCATGGGGCGGGGGAGGGGATGTGGTCCAGGAGGGAAGTATAGCTGATTGGCTGCCATGTGTCTGCTGACTCTGGGTTGAGGGGTCACATTTTGGCTCCATGATGATGTATAGAGGGCAGGTCAAACGCCATTTATGTTTGCCTGCCGATGCGACCACGAACAACCAAAATTCGTCAGGAACTGTCCGCTGGCGAACCGTTCAGGCCATCTCTATTGCCTGGTAGTCCTGCTGGTCCTCTGCCTCTAATGCTTTTAAATATGGTAGCCTCCATATCCCTTTCAGTTCAGGTATCCTTTAAACGCCTATAGACGATCGCTGTTGGCGGAACTAGTTTTGTACTAAAATGCCTTTAGACGTCTGTGGTATATGGAATGTGAAAACACAGAACTATAGATGTCTGCGGCGGTCTAAGGGTTAATACAATATAAAAAGGAACTGTAACCAAGAATTGAACTTCATCCTAATCAGTAGCTGATACCTCCTTTCCCATGAGAAATCTTTACCTTTTCATGAATAGCTCATCAGGGGGGTCTGTATGGCTGATATTGTGGTGAAACCCCTCCCACAGTGTGATGTCAGGAGCATCAAAGCATTACTGACAGTTTTTTTCTTCTTGAACAGTTCCAACCAGCAGGGGGAACTGTTCTGCATATTAATAAGAAAATTCTCAAATCCTACTTAATAGCAGCAGTTTTGCGTGACTTTCTAGAACTGAACTACAGTACAGAAAAGTGCAAATTCTTTCCTAAACTGCCTCAGATTAAGGCATGCTTAATAGTACTTACTACAGATTGTGCAGTGTAGACTAGGCATGATTTGTGAAGTGCTCCTCCCCCCTACTGAATCCTATGAAGCTGTTTTGTGCTTAACCCTTCCAGAGCAGGGCATTGATGCCTAAGCTTGATTTGTTTTTCAGCTCTAATACATATATATTATATATTTATTTACATTACATCTTGTCAGTTTACCTAAAATAATATACCGTAATTAATAATATATGTATGCTATTATACCGTCTCTTTTCTGAATTAATACAGCAGATGTATTGGTTACCTCAGCAACAGCATTTTCCCTAACACACTGCACTGTCTGAGAAAACTTCCTAGCTCCTCCTATTTAAAGGGAACCCTGCACCACTTTTGTTTCCTGGTTTCTAATAGATGTAGGACCTGATATGTTCCCTCCTCCCCTTCTAGCTGTCAATTATTTATCCAGAGGGAAGGTGTGAAGACAGCATCTGTGACGTCTTTAAGCCCCATCTACACGATACGATTCTTTGTACGATTCAATTACGATTCTATTTACGATCCGATTAAATCCGATATGTCCGATCATGATTCGATTCGATTCAATTCGATTTGCCATTGTTTTGCAAAGGCAAATCGAATTGAATCGAATAGAATTATGATCGGACATGTCGGATTTAATCGGATCGTAAATAGAATCGTAATTGAATCATACAAAGAATCGTATCGTGTAGATGGGGCTTTAAACTCTTTGCAGCACATTGTGCAATCTACACACAACCCCTACTGATCAAAAGCTTTTTGTTTCCTCTATGCCAGTGCTGTCCAACTTCACGGGCATGGAGGGCCATTTTTTTTTCAGACCCCATGGTGGAGGGCCGAAGGTTCTTGCTAGAGCCGCAGACCCCCCCCTCAGGAAAGAATGTGGGTGTGGCCACAGGTGGAGACAAATTTACATGAATTTAGCAATGTGGGACATTAGGTTAGGACAGTGGAGCCTTTTGGAGGCCGAGTGCCCAAACTGCAACCCAAAAGTCACTTATCTATCGCAAAGTGGCAACAGCAATTTAAACTACATACAAACGTTTTAACTCATACATGAACATTATGGAAAATCCAAGTTGAAAATAAACTCTGAAGATAAACAATTTCATCCATCCTACTCCTGAAAAATGTATTTTATTTTTTTAAGAACATCCCAGTTTTATTTTCCGTTTTAAAAAGCTAAAAAAGGTTTAATGCTATTGTCTCATGATGATGATTCAGCTTTTCCATAGTCTCGCAGTTCGCAATCATGTGACCCCCAACAAGACAAATTCAGCAATCATGAGGCCCCCAACAAGACAAATTCAGCAATCATGAGGCCCCCAACACGACAAATTCAGCAGTCACGAGGCACATAAATAGAGAGCATTTCGCAGAATGCCCCTTTAATATGGTAGACACCTCTCACCTGGCTTCTGTATTCTCCTCTACTGGCTGCTGTGCCTGGCTGGCCTGGCAATAGTGTTTTTGGCCAGATTGGTGATGATGTGTGGGCTGAGAGGCCTTGCGGTGCTGCTGTGGCCGGGCTAGCGGTGATGCTGTGGTGTGGCCGGATGAGGTAGTAACAGGTGCCCCCCAGTTAGATAGTGACAGGTTCCCCCCCAGTTAGATAGTGACAGGTGCCCCCCAGTAAGTGACAGGTGCCCCCCAATAAGTGACAGGTGCCCCCCCAGTTAGATAGTGACAGGTGTCCCCCCAGTTAGATAGTGGCAGGTGCCCCCCCCCCAGTTAGATAGTGACAGGTGCCCCCCCAGTTAGATAGTGACAGGTGCCCCCCCAGTTAGATAGTGACAGGTGCCCCCCAGTTATGCTGACAGGTGTCCCCCAGTTAGATAGTGACAGGTGCCCCCCCCCCCAGTTATAGTGACAGGTTTCCCCCCCCCAGTTATAGTGACAGGTTCCCCCCCAGTTATAGTAACAGGTTCCCCCCCAGTGAGATAGTGACAGGTGCCCCCCCCCCCCCAGTTATAGTAACAGGTTCCCCCCCCCCCAGTTATAGTGACAGGTTCCCCCCAGTTAGATAGTGACAGGTGCCCCCCTCAGTTATAGTGACAGGTGCCCTACCTGTTATAGTGACAGGTTCCCCCCAGTTAGATAGTGACAGGTTCCCCCCAGTTAGATAGTGACAGGTGCCCCCCCAGTTATAGTGACAGGTGCCCCCCCAGTTATAGTGACAGGTGCCCCCCCAGTTATAGTGACAGGTGCCCCCCACAGTTATAGTGACAGGTGCCCCCCCAGTTATAGTGACAGGTGCCCCCCCAGTAAGTGACAGGTGTTCCTCCATTGCCTCGCCCGTTACCTCTCTCCTGTGTCCCCGCTGCTTCACAGCTCTGACCTCACAGATCGCGGCGACTGAAACAAGCAGAGTGCGCGCATAACACCTGCGCGGCAGAACGTCACATGCGGAAGTGACTGATTTAACTTCCGCATGTGACGTACTCCGTGCGGGTAATATGCGCACTCTGTTTGCCTCAGTCGCCGCGATCTGAGAGGTCTGAGCTGTGAGGCAGCGGCAGCGGGGACACAGGAGAGGCCACACAAGAGGGAGCAGGCATGGCGCCCATAGCGCACGCCATGCCTGCATCTCGGGAAGAGGAGCTGGCCGCAACAGGAGGCCTGGCGGGCCGCCATTTGGACAGCGCTGCTCTATGCTAATGTGTACAATAAAATAATAGTCCTGAAACCTCTGCCAGTTGTCAGGCCATGGAAGTAGGAGGAAATTGGGTAATACAGGCCTGTGCTAAACCTTTAAATGTAAAAATAAAAGGCCACATTGTTGGCATGCATTATTAATGTGCTATAGAGATATCCTGGTTGCTAAAAATGGTGCTTGGTTCACTTTTAGAACAGCTTAAGATGGAAACTGCACTATTTAGTGATTTCTTAAGATGTCTGAGACAGTTCTCCACATATTTTATATATTTTTATAAACGGAGGGCGTTTTAAACAGGGAATCCCTCTCCTCTATGTTTACCTCCGAGATAGCAAGAAATATTGTCGCTATTCTTGGGGGGGGGGGGGGGGTCTATAGCGCAGCGGTGGAGGGGGAGGGGCAGAGAGCGGTGGTGTGGGGACATGGAGGCATGTCATGAGGCAGAGAACATGCCTCTGTGTCCCATCTGCCCCTCCATGAACCGCCTTGGGTTTTCTTTAAGAATTCAGATATTGTTTTTCCTTTTACCTGTGGATTATGTAGGATAACAAGATCTCTGGATGGGGATTCCAGTGTCTGCTTCCACTCATTCAGGGTCACCGCTGACATGTAGGCTTTCTGAGAAAAAGATGAGAAAAGGATGCAAGCAATGATAGCGTCACTGGGGAGAATCATACGTCAACTGCTCAGAAACACGCACACACACACTATATTTACCCACAAAAAAAACACCTTTACTGTTTTGTGTATTCCTTAGCCCGCTGTGCTGTAAATGCTAATACAACATGAAATTTAATTTAGAAGGTTTCCGAACTAAGACTTACCTATATATAGTACTTACCTTTTCCACTGCTGCTTACTTTGACAAACACCCACCAATCCCGACATACTATGCTGCAGTCACCATACAGGTCTAATGCTAGGTATAAACGATACCATTTTCTGTTAGATTTACCTGCCAGATTGATTTTTTTCAACATGTCGATTTATTTTCTGATCAATTTTCCAATCAATTTCCATTCACTTTTTAAGATCGGACATGTTGAAAAAAATCAATCTGGCAGGTAAAGCTAACAGAAAATTGTATCATGTGTGCCTAGCATCATCCACTAGAGACTTCTGGAGATGAATCCACTGTGAGTACAGTAAACAATTAAGATTGATTAGTGTGCCAATACATGAAACCATCTCGATTGTATGTACAATCTGTAAAATAAAGTTATTGATTTTTCGCTGGAAATCAAGGGTAATATGCTGCCACCACTCACTGTATTGAAAAGGAGGGGGAGAGACCTCTGAAAGCTAATTATTCCTAAAAGGAAGAAAATGCAGCATCCACAGCAAGAAGTATTTGTTTTTCAATAAACTTAGGGAAGTCTGATGTTTACTTTAAAAAAAAAAAGTCTTGCTGTGGGTGGCTCCGTGACACTTCGATCATAAGGCCTCCTTCACATTACACGTGTTGCCGTCCGTATTTCAGCAACGCGTGCGGGAGGCAGACACACACGAACATCAGACGTGCATAGACTGCACTGTCTCATGTTCACACTGCTTGCATTGCAGACCAGTGCTGTGCGCGAACACATGCTGTACTAATTTTTTAGCAAAACGCGCGGATGACCTATTCACTACAGTGCATGGAAACGCAGATGGCGTGCGATCGTACGCATTGCGTTCTGATCGCACGACCATCTGAGTGTAATGATGAGAATGAGGCCTTACCTTTTGCCGCGATTTTGCGATCGCGTATGTGAAAATCGCAGCTTTTTTTCTGCGATTTTTACCACGATTTTAGGCAAGTGAATGGTAGCAATTTTAAAAAAATGCTAATCAATCGCAAAATGCTCAGAAAAGTTCTTCTAGGCCTGGTGCACACCAAAAACCGCTAGCAGATCCGCAAAATGCTAGCAGATTTTGAAATGCTTTTTCTTATTTTTCTGTAGCGTTTCACCTAGCATTTTGCGGTTTTGTGAAGCGTTTTTGGTGTAGTAGATTTCATGTATTGTTACAGTAAAGCTGTTACTGAACAGCTACTATAACAAAAAACGCCTGGCAAACCGCTCTGAAGTGCCGTTTTTCAGAGAGGTTTGCGGTTTTCCTATACTTAACATTGAGGCAGAAACGCCTCCGCAATCCAAAATCTGCAGCAGCCTGGGAGTATGCGTTTCTGCAAAACGCCTCCCGCTCTGGTGTGCACCAGCCCATTGCAATAGATTACCCTAGCGGATCCGCACCCGCAAGCGGATCGCAAACCGCAGCTGAACCACTCTGGTATGCACTAGGCCCTAGTGTGAATGGGCCCTTACTGTGTTTCAATACAACCCAGGTTAAGCTTTTGAGCTGTCACCAAGCGTATATAATTTGAATAATAGACATTCTGGGTTATCTGGCTATCATCTTGGAAATCCCTTGGAAAATGACATTGATGACGGCATGTCTGTACCTGACTACAGGTGTGTCACTGCAGGTGAGATCCTATGATCGGGCAAGCAGGAAATGCCCTGGTTGTAGTACAGATAGCGTCTGTGCCAGCTCTGATATATTCTGATATGAAGACGTTGGTTCCTTACTTACTGGTTCAGGGTGGTTACCATTAAATTGCCACTTACTCTTCTGAGTGTTTCAAGTCCTACTCTATAGAGCCACAATAATCCATGCCATGCTACACAGAAGAAAAAAAGAGAGATGTGTGCTCAGACCAGTCAACTCCTGACTAAATACTGGCTGCCTCAAGTCATCTGACTAATTAAAATGGCAAAGCGTATGCAAATTGCATTCGCCCACCAGAATATGCAGGATCTACCTGTCCACCTAACTTCCTGCAGGAGTTGGCCCACGCAAAATTTTGCATTTTAACAGGGGTGCCGCGTGTAGGCCTCCTTGTACCCCCAAGAAATGAAGGGCAGCGCAGACACCCCCAGACTCTTCCTTCACGGGGTGTTGGGGGGGGGGGGCGGGGTGCGGATGGGCTTGCCCAGCGGTGGCAGCGCTTGGGGGGCTTGTCTGCGCCCCGCCCCCCCCCCCCTTACCTCTCCATTGGTGTGTTTGCTCCCAAATCATGCAAATGGCACCACAGGTAAGTAAATTCGCAAGGGTAGGGAAGCTATCCTTTGGGGGGGCAGCATGGGTGGTCCCCCCTGGGCACAGGCCATGTCTGGGGGGGTGCTGGCCATGCTCTCTCGCTCCCCCCTCCCATGGGGGGCAGTTGCAGCTCTCCCGGGCAATGGATGCCTTGTGGGGGTGTCTGCGCTGCCCTTCATTTCTTGGGGGTACAAGGAGGCCTACACGCGGCACCCCTGTTGAGATGCAAAATTTTGCGCGGGCCAACTCCTGCAGGAAGTTAGGTGGACAGGTAGATCCTGCATATTCTGGTGGGCGAATGCAATTTGCATACGCTTTGCCATTTTAATTAGTCAGACGACTTGAGGCAGCCAGTATTTAGTCAGGAGTTGACTGGTCTGAGCACACATCTCTTTTTTCTTCTGTGTAGCATATAATCCATGCCATGCACTGATGTGTATCAATCGATCTGAAACAGTCTGCATGCATGTTGGGTTTAGAGATGACCCGAACGGTTCCCGGTGAACTTCCGGTGGTTTACGGACAACCGGGAACTTTTCCGGAAGTTCGGTTCGCCCCCATAATGCACCATTAGGGTCAACTTTGACTCTTTACATTACAGTCAGCAGGCACATTGTAGCCAATCAGGCTAAACTCCTTTCTGGAGCCACTCCCCCCCTTATAAAAGGCAGGCACCGCCGGCCATTTTACTCACTTGTGTGCCTGCAGTAAATAGAGAAGGGACAGCTGCTGCTGCTGCTACTGCTGCAGCAGACACTCATAGAGAAATATTAGTTAGGCTCTTGTAGGCTTGCTAGCTTGCTCCTTGCTAATTCTTATAGCTAAAATAGCACCCCACAACAGCTCTTTTGAGAGCTAATCTTGTTCTTGTGATCAATTTTTTTTTCTGTGTGTCCCACTGACACTTGTGTTGCATAGACAGCCTTGATAATTCATACTGTGTGTGTGCCACTGCCAGGCCCAGCACATTCAGTGACTACCTGTGTGTGTGACAGGTGCACATTGTAATACAGGTAGTCCCCGGGTTATGAACGCCCGACTTACGAACGACCCACCGATACGACCGCCGCGACCATAGCTCCGCCCCGTCGCATGACGTCACGCCCTCCGGGGACTACCTGTTCTGCCCCGTTGAAAATGAAGAATATGGGCAGCGGAAGGTAAATAGAGGCCTACTCACCTGATCCTCGGAGGTAGAAGGTGCCCTCGTGGTGCCCGGAAGGTCCGCAGCCCGTCCTCCCGCTTCCTCCACTGTTTCCCGGCGGCTCCTTGCTTCACATGCAGCGCATAATGACGCAATTAGGAAGCGCCGCCACTAGGGGTCTCTTCCTGATTACGTCATTATGTGCCACATGTGAAGCCAGGAGCCGCCGGGGAACAATGTAGGAAGCGAGAGGATGGGCTGTGGACCTTCTGGGCACCATGAGGGCACCTTTTACCACCGAGGATCATGTGAGATAACCTCTATTTACCTTCCGCTGCCAATACTCTGCATTTTCAATGGGCCACAACAGATAGTCCCGACTTACGGACAGATTCAAGTTAAGAACTAGTGGGCAGTACCTATCTCGTTCGTTAACCGAGGACTACCTGTACCCATTACTGCATATACCTACCTGTTCACAGTGCACCCACCTACCTACGTGAGTTAAGCGCACGCAGTGTCACTGTGCCTGTCCGCTACCTGTCTGTGTGTGACAGGTGCACATTGTAATACCCATCACTGCATATACCTACCTGTTGTGTTCAGTGCACCCACCTACCTACTAGGTGCACGCAATGTGATATACCACTCCGTGCATACCCGTTAACTGCACCTGTGTAACTGCACATTGTATTAGTCAAGTCAGTGCATACCTTTCACTCCATCCCCCCGATATGGACACAACGAACAAAACAGGTAAAGGAAGAGGTAGAGGCAGACCCAGAGGAAGGTCACCCGGCAGGTCTGTGTGAGGTCGTGTTGATGTGATTTCGTGCGGCCCTGGCCCAAAGCACAGTGCTCAGAGGAAAGCACGTCCCATCAACTCCCAAGATTGTCAGGACGTGGTTGACTATTTAACACAGAACACCTCATCTTCCGCAGCCACCAGCGCTACTACAAGCACCACATCTGTTGCATTTGACACTTCGCAGGAGTTAATTGGTCAGGAATTAACTGAGTCACAGCCATTATTGTTACAACCAGAAGAAGGCGCTGAGCAAGTTACACCACCTCATATGTCTGAGTTAGGCGGCGACATTATTGACGTAATGTGTGAGGAGGAGGATGATGAAAAAATTGAGCCGTGGAAAGGCCAACACTCACGTATGGACAAGTGCCTTACGAAGGCACATGGAGAAAAGGCACAAACTGCAATGGGAAGAGCACCTGAGCAAAAGCAGCACACAAAAGAAAAGCCACCCTCCTTCTCCTCTTCCTCCTTCAGGTGCAGCATCTTCAGCCGCTTTCTCCCTTGCACCTTCACAGACACCCTCCTCCACTCCGCCTCTGCCCTTGAGCGGTTCCTGCTCCTCTGCCCACAGCAGCCAGGTGTCCGTGAAGGAAATCTTTGAGCGGAAGAAGCCAATTTTTTCATCCCCTTGCCCGGCGTCTGACAGCTGGTGTGGCGGAACTGTTAGCTCGCCAGCTGTTACCATACAAGCTGGTAGACTCTAAGGCCTTCTGTAAATTTGTGACCATTGGGACACCGCAGTGGAAGATACCAGGCCGCAATTATTTTTCTAAAAAGGTGATACCCAAACTGTACCCAAACTGAGAGGCAAGTGGTGTCATCTCTGGCACACAGCGTTGGGTCAAGGGTCCACCTGACCATAGATGCCTGGTCTGCCATGCACGGTCAGGGCAGGTACATAAAACTTACACAGCCCATTGGGTCAACCTGGTGACCGATGGCAAGCAGGGAGTACGTGGCTGTGCAGTGGATCAACTTGTGACACCTCCATGGTGTGCAGGCAGGCCTCCTGCCACATCCTCTTCACTGTCATCCTCCTCCTACTTGGCTGAGTGGCACTTCAACTCTACTGGTGCTGCAATCTCCTCTCCAGGTACACAGCCCCATCTCCCCAGGGCCTATGCTGCATGCCAGGTACGACGGTGTCACACCATATTAGACATGTCTTGCCTCAAAGCGGAGAGTCACACTGGACCAGCTCTCCTGGCTGCTCTTAAACAGGTGGATCAGTGGCTGACACCGCACCAGCTGGAGATCGGCAACGTGGTGTGTGACAACGGCAGCAATCTAATTTCCGCGTTGAATTTGGGAAAGCTGACACATGTACCCTGCATGGCACATGTGCTGAATCTAGTCATTCAAAGTTTTATGTCAAAGTACCCAGGCTTAGAGGAGGACATCCTGAAGCAGGCCAGGAAGTTGTGTGGGCATTTTAAGCGGTCTTACACGGCCATGCAGAGCCGGGACAAGGTCCTTCAGCACACAAGACTGAGACAGCAAAGTGTGCCCCTCCATCCCTCCCACCCCAGCCATCACACACTAATTGCTATTAGACTAAGAGGGCCACAGAGCCCACAACCTCCCCAACACCTTAATATCTAGTTATCTGGCTTGCAGTCACTGCTATGTATGCCCTTTTCTTATTTCTTTGTGCTTCAAACACAATTGGGAATGACAGCAGAATGAATTGTGCGCCCCCTCCTACACTGCGACCTGAGGCTGGAGCCTCTTCAGCCCCTCCTCGGCCCGGCCCTGCGGCCATGGCATACTTTGCGGACATTCAGCGGAGAAACAACTTGCCGGTGAGACGCTTGATATGTGATAGCCCAACTCGCTGGAATTCGACCCTGGTCATGTTCTCTCGCCTGCTAGAATAGGAGAAAGTCATCACCCAGTACCTGTACAATTACAGTAGAAGGACACAATCTGGGGAGATGGGGATGTTCTGGCCCCCGAACTGGACACTGATGCGAAATGCATGCAGGCTCATGCGGCCGTTTGAGGAGGTGACCAACCTGGTGAGTCGCAGTGAAGGCACCATCAGTGACTTGATCCCATACGCTTACTCCCTGGAGCGTGCTGTGCGTAGAGTGGTGGATCAAGCTGTGGAGGAGCATGAAGAGGAACAGTTATGGCATGAACAGTTGTGGGAGCAATTTAAATCAGAATCAGATGTTTCCTCAACACCTGCAGCAGCACAGAGGGGGGAGGAGGAGGAAGAGTCGTGTGAGGAAGAGGAGTCAGACTCGGATGATGAGGAAGGTGTTTCTTTGGAGGAGGAGGCGGCGGCGGCAGAAGAACAACTGCAGCAGGCATCGCAGGGGGCTTGTGCTGCTCGACGTTCCCATGGTATTGTTCGTGGCTGGGGGGAGGAGGAGCACTTACCTGACGTCACTGAGGAAGAGCAAGAGGAGATGGATAGTACGTCTGCATCCAACTTTGTGCAGATGTCATCTTTCATGCTGTCCAGCCTGTTGAGGGACCAGCGTATAAAAAAACTCAAGGGGAATGACCTGTACTGGGTGGCCACGCTACTAGACCCGGTATAGGCACAAAGTGCCGGACATGTTACCAACTCACCAGAAGGCAGAAAGGATGCAGCACATGCAGAACAAGCTGGGAACTATGCTTTACAATGCATTTAAGGGTGAGGTCACAGCACAACGCAATAAAGGTACCACTGCCAGTAATCCTTCTCCCATGTCCACGCAGGCAAGGACAGGACACTCCAGTGATCTCATGGGGATGTTGGACATGCGGACATTCTTTAGTCCAACGCCTCGCCTTAGCGCTTCTGGATCCACGCTCCACCAACGCCTCGACCGGCAGGTAGTCGACTACCAGGCCTTAAGTGTGGATGTAGACACTGTGAGCAGCGATGAACCCTTGGACTACTGGGTGCGCAGGCTTGACCTGTGGCCAGAGCTGTCCCAATTTGCCATTCAACTTCTGTCTTGCCCTGCCTCAAGCGTCCTGTCAGAAAGGACCTTCAGTGCAGCTGGAGGCATTGTCACTGAGAAGAGAAGTCGTCTAAGTCACAAAAGTGTTCAGTACCTCACTTTTATCAAAATGAATGAGGCATGGATCCCGGAGGGATACTGCTCGCCCGAAGACTAAGTCAGTCCCACACACAGCATCTCTGCCTGCACGCCATGTGACTGGTTGCCTGCCCCATGTCTGAGTCGGACCCCACACAGCATCTCTGCCTGCAGGCCGCTTGACTGCCTTCTCCGCCACCACCAACAGGGTCCAGGACTCCAGGCGGATTCCTGAATTTTTAAGGCCGCTGGCCGCTATACCAATTTTTCTGGTGCGTGTACATGAACTTTCGCGGGAGGTTCGCGATCCCGGTTCTCTAACCGAAAATCAGAGGTTCAGGCCATCTTAGTTGGGTTATTGTGGCTCTGCACAATTAACAAGCTGACACATCATTGCATTCCAGCGGTTCTGGAGGTGTGGTTAGCTTACATTGACAACAAAGGATGATTTGCATATTCAGCAGTGATGCATCGTGGGAGACATCATATTCTCACTCCATCCTGAATTATTGCAAATACCTTCTGTTTTAAGAAAGCCAACTCATAGCTCCCAACTGTCCCTCTTTTGGAGGGACAGTCCCTCTTTGGGGACCTAATCCCTCTATCTTCCTGATTTGTCCCTCTTTCAGGACTGATGTACAGATCTATGCAAATATATGCATTTCTCTACTGAAGAAGAATGTGTTTAATTGACTCTCAACTTTATTCCCATCCTTTAATATATGTTAATATGAAGGAAAATGAACCAGGATAAAGAGGACCAGTGTGGTTTGAATTATAAAATAACATATTTTTCTTATGAAAACGTAGTTATGCATTGTGAGGGGTGTGTCGGGGTGTAATTAGGGGGCGTAGCTTAAGTGTCCCTCTTTCTTATCTCAAAAAAGTTGGAAGGTATGGGCAAACGTTTGTTTTTCTTCACAAAAAGAAATAAAACAGACAATCATCTAATAATCCTTACTAGAGGGCTCGGTGGCATACAGTAGTAAGGTTCTTACCTCCAGTACCTCGCTGAAATGCTCTTCATATGGGACATATTTGCTTTCTTTATCCCCCTTGTAGAACCAGGTGCATCTATGAACTAGAGAATCTTTCTCTTCCCAGTAGACACACACCCTCCGGCGACTGCCCAGGTACACATCGTACCGTCCTCCACACACTGGGATCACAATACTGTAGGGATTTTTTCCTATTAACATGGATAAAGGCATGCTAATGAACATAATAAAATAATAATTATACATATAGCATATCAGGTAGCTGATGGCAGCTGTAGCTTAGCGATTACAAAGGGCTGCTGCACACCTTGAGCGCTTCTGAGCGCTTTTCAAAACGTTAGCGCTTGGCTAATATATTTGTATGGGATGGATCACACCAGAGCGATGTGATTTTTTCCCAAATGCAAACGGGGTCCTGCAGCATTTCTGAGGTGACTCTGCCTCAATGGTAACTATAGGAAAGTGGAAAATCGCTCTAAAAAGCGCTAGAACAGAGCGATTTTCCAAACTATTTTTTTTTTTAAATCTGTACACTTGCAGCTCTACCGTTCAAAAATAAAAAAATGCTACACCAAAACACTCAAAAAATCGCCAGGCATAACTAGAAAAATTGCTAGGCACATGTCTAGAATTGCTTAGAAAAATCAAAAATCACTTCTAAAAACGCTGAGCATTTGCGATCACGCTAGTGCTTTTAGGTGTGCAGCAGCCCAAACACTGATAAAGCACAAACTCCGAATGAATACTCACATTACAAAGATCTTAGCCATAGGGAAATTCCGCTAACATGACTGGGTGAAGAGCACCCTCTCTAACCGCTAGGAAACAAACTTAGGAAAGCTTGTAATAATAATACCTCCACGCTATTCAGCCAATTAGAATGCTTCAAGTTGTAGGTGTTGCTGTTGCATAGGGAACTGTTCTCCCCAATCACAGCATTTTCTCATTGGCTCAATTCAACAATGCTCACTCCAAGATCTTTATCCTACTTCTGAACTATACAGCTGCCTGGCACAAGGAAGGTGACTACACTTCCCAGCATGCAATTCGGCAGACTTCAGACCATTGTCCCAGCTACACCACCACTACCTGCCCTTTATTTTGAAGCATGTAGCTTGACCACCCTTGGGCAAAAATAAACACCAGGAGAGCATTTCACAAGCGTATATGTTCATACAGGGTTTATGTGATAATGAGGCGTAACCCGTAGAAAGATAAACAACCAGCTAATAAGAACTGCAGCAATTACACAAGATTTTCTGTTGCTTATATGAAAAAAATGATTATCAGAGATTGCTAGCGGACTCCACAGAAGTAGGAGTTCCCTAAATTCAGGAAGACAACATTCAGCATTAAAGCATACCTGCGAGGTTTGCAAATGAAGAAACAGAGGTGTAGCTAAAAATCTAGGTAAAATTGTGCCCATGGCAAACACTGAAATTGCCAGTCCCCCCCCCCCCCCCCTCACCCGCACCCATAGGAACCCTCTAAATAATAGCATTCTAACTCACCCTCATAGACAGAGCAACCCCTTCACACAATCGGAGCCCCTTCCCCCCCATTCACAAATAAGGGCATTCCTTCTCCTAAAGAGCCTCCACTCACCACACAAATTAATTATCAGGGCAACCCTCTGGGTTCCCCAAATACCAGAATAATTAATATGATACGTAAGATACATAAAGTAAAGTACCATCAAAGAGTCACATGCTTTCAGATAAACAGCCAAGCAGTCACATGCCTTCAGATAAAAGTATCAAGTCGTCACATGCCACCAGGTAAAAAGAATCAAGTAGTCACACATGAATCCTAATAGAATCAAGTAGCCACATGCATGCATTTAAAAGAATCAAGTAGCCACATGCATTCAGATAAAAGAATCAAGTAGCCACATGCATTCAGATAAAAGAATCAAGTAGCCACATGCATTCAGATAAAAGAATCAAGTAGTCACGTGCCTCCAGATAAAATAATTAAGTAGTCAGCTGCCTCAAGAGTTAAATAGCCACATGCCTCAAAAGAAGATTAATAGCCAAGAGTTCCTTATATATAGGTAGTACAGTGGGGGTCCGTTAAAAATGGCGCCAGTTATCGTAGTTAAAAAACGGTGCCCCATAGAGCAGTGGTTCCCAACCTTTTCCGGGCCGGGGAACACTTTCTGACCATATTTTTCTCCGGGGAACGGCGGCGGCGGGGGGGGGGGGGGGGTCGTCGGCGCGGGTGTTTGCGCGACCTAGTGGACAGTGCCGTGCTAGGGGGGGGGGGGGGGGGGGCTGCATAGCTAGCATAGTTGCCCAGTATAGGGAGTTTAGTTGCCCCAGTATGGTTAGTATAGTTACCCCAGTATAGTGCCCCAGTATAGCTAGTATAGTGCCCCAGTATAGCTAGTATAGTCCCAGTATGGATAGGTAATGCCCCAGTATAGCCAGTAAAGTGCCCAGTATAGCTAGTATAGTACCCAGATAGCTAGTATAGTGCCCAGTATAGCTAGCATAGTGCCCAGTATTGCTAGCATAGTGCCCAGTATTGCTAGCATAGTGCCCAGTATAGGTAGGTAGTGCCCCAGTGAAGTGCCCAGTATAGCTAGTATAGTTGCCCCCAGTATAGCTAGTTTAGTTGCCCCCAGTGTAGGTAGTTTCGTTGCCCCCAGTATAGCTAGTTTCGTTGCCCCCAGTATAGCTAGTTTAGTTGCCCCCAGTATAGCTAGTACAGTTCCCCCCAGTATAGATGCCCAGGAGGGGGGGGAAGCAGCGCTAGAAGGAGGGGCAGTGGAGGCAGCGGTGGGGAGGGGGGAAATATCCCCCCCTCCCTCACCTGGGACCCCTCCTTCTGCCTCTCTCCCCCTCCGTTTAGCGGTGGCAAGTGCGGCTCGGCGGCGGGGAGGCATACGGAGAATTACTCACCACTTCTGCGTTCCAAGCGCCGGCAGCGTCATGTCGTCACACATCTCCGCCTTCAATACCGCCCACTGTGCTTCCGCTAATCAGGAAGCACAGTGGGTGGCATTGAAGGCGGAGATCTGACGACATGACGCTCCCGGCGCTTGGAACGCGGAAGTGGTGAGTAATTCTCCGTATGCCTCCCCGCCGCCGAGCCGCACTTGCCACCGCTAAACGGAGGGGGAGAGAGGCAGAAGGAGGGGTCCCAGGTGAGGGAGGGGGGGGGATATTTCCCCCCTCCCCACCGCTGCCTCCACTGCCCCTCCTTCTAGCGCTACTTCCCCCCTCCTGCACCCTAAAGTAGGTACAGGTCTGGCGAGAGGCCAGACCTGTACGGCACACCGGGCAACATGCCGCGGCACACTAGTGTGCCGCGGCACACTGGTTGGGAAACACTGCCATAGAGAACCACTATCGCTAGTAATTTTTCATTTTTGACAGCTAAAAAACGGCGCCGGCTTTAAAAACAAAATTTATCGTTTATATTTGTATTGCTCCCAAACGATATTTTTCGTTTTAACCCTTGCTTTGCCGCCGTTTGGAAAATATCTGCCCGCCAGCTTTAATGTTTAATAGCAAAGCCCCCTTAAAAGCTAAAAACACCAAATTTGCAGGGAATGTTAAGAAGAAAACTGTGAACAAGAGGAAATTTTTTTTTTCAAAAAGACCTTATAGTTTTTGATAAAATCGATTTTGAATATTCTTCTTCTGACCGTGGGAAAATTAAACGCCCGCCGACTTTAGCGGTTAATAGCAAAGCCCCTATAAATGCCAGAAACACCAAATGTGTAGGGAAATGTTAAGAAGAACAGTGGGAACACGAAGAAAAAAAATTGTTCAAAAAGACCTTATAGTTTTTGAGAAAATCGATTTTAAATCTTCAAAGAGGAAAATGTATCTATTTAAATCGCGTACTGACATTTCCGCGGCGGAAACAATTCCCGCCGTCTTTAGCAGTTAATAGCAAAGTCCCCTTAAATCCTAGCAACACCAAATTTGCAGGATATGTTAAAAAGATACTGGGAAACAATATTTAAAAAAAAAATTGAAATTTTTTTTTTTTTGAAATTTAAATTTTTGGGTTATGTTCAGAGTGTGGTAAAATTTTTTTGAAAAAAATGACGTGGGGTCTGTAACCCCTTGTCCCCCATGCAGGCTGGGATAGCCAGAATGCGGAGCCCCGGCCGACTGGGGCTTCGCACCCTGAGCTATACCAGCCCGCATGGTCCATGGTATGGGGGGGCTTTGGGGGGGAGGGGCGGCCAAGCCTTCCACTCCCCCCGGAGCCCCTTGTCCAGTCCATGGACAAGGGGCTCTTCCCCGCCTCCCTTGCCCCAGGTGGAGGCGGGGGGCGACGACTCCCTGGGGGGGGGGGGGGGTTCATGGTGGCATCTGGGAGTCCCTTTTAAGAAGGGGACCCCCAGATGCCCACCCCCCTCCCAGGAGAAATAAGTATAGGGGTACGAAGGGTTAAATGAAATAAAAACGCAACAATGAGAAAAGTCCTTTAATGTTCTAAATTAACCACAAATACTTACCTGTACCTTTCCAGGCTGCATGGGGTACAAGGGGTTACAGAGGCTCGGGAGGGGGGACCCCACGTCATTTTTTTCAAAAAATTTCCCACACTCTGAACATAACCCAAAAATTTAAATAAAAAAAATGATAATAATAATTTTTAATTTTTTTTTTAAATATTGTTTCCCAGTATCTTTTTAACATATCCTGTAAATTTGGTGTTGCTAATATTTAAGGGGACTTTGCTACTAACTGCTAAAGTCGGCGGGAATTGTTTCCACCGCGGAAATGTCAGTACGCGATTTAAATAGATACATTTTCCTCTTTGAAGATTTAAAATCGATTTTCTCAAAAACTATAAGGTCTTTTTGAAAAAAAAATGTTTCCTCTTGTTCACAATGTTCTTCTTAATATTCCCTACACATTTGGTGTTTCTGGCATTTAAAGGGGCTTTGCTATTAACTGCTAAAGTCGGCGGGTGTTTAATTTTCCCACGGTCAGAAGAAGAATATTCAAAATCGATTTTCTCAAAAACTATAAGGTCTTTTTGAAGAAAAAAAAATTCCTCTTGTTCACAATTTTCTTCTTAACATTCCCTGCAAATTTGGTGTTTTTAACTTTTAAGGGGGCTTTGCTATTAAACATTAAAGCCGGCTGGCAGATATTTTCCAAACGGCAGCAAAGCAGGGGTTAAAACGATAAATATCGTTCAGGCAGGACAAAAAAAAAAGTTTTAAAACGATAAATTTCGTTCAAAAGGTCTGCACTATTTTAACCTTTAAAATGATAAATATCGTTTTAAACATATATCGGGCAGAAGGGGGCGCCATTATTTTGCCGGCGCCATTTTTCACTAGACGCCGTACAGTGTTCCTGGTATAGGTAGAAAAGTGTCCCCATATCAGTAGTAAGGTGCCCCGAATTAGGTAGTAAGGTGCATCCAGTATAGGTAGAACAGTGCCCCCAGCATAGGTAGCAAGTTGCCCCCAGTATAGATTTAGCTATCTAAACAGTTTAGCTATCTAAAGCCTGCCGTGGATATTTTGGATACGTCCACAATAAAGTTCTATACTTCACGGTCAAGTGCGGACCATCCCTTTTTTTTCTTGCCTGATTTTGGACTAGCTGCCCAGGTCGAGCACTGTGGTGAAGGCTAGTGGAGTAGAGCGGTGTTCTCCCCTGGTTTGTGTGTGCCCCCAGTATAGGTAACAAGGTGTCCCCAGTATAGGTAGAAAGTTGCCCAGAGTATAGGTAACAAAGTGCCCCCAGTATTGGTAACAAGGTGTCCCAAGTATAGGTAGAAAGTTGCCCCCAGTATAGGTAGAAAGTTGCCCCCAGTATAGGTAGAAAGTTGCCCCCAGTATTGGTAACAAGGTGTCCCCAGTATAGGTAACAAGTTGTCCCCAGTATAGGTAGCAAGGTGCCACCAGTGCAGGTAGGAAGGTGCCCCAGTAAAGGTAGCTCACCTGTCCGCTGTCCTTCTGACCTCCAGATCAGTGCGGCGAGAATCAGATCAGCGTGGGACCTAAACGGCACACAGTAACCGCTCAAATGGCTTCAAACGCAGTAAGTGATGATTGACGTCACTTCCACATCTCATTTCCGGCAATACTGTGTGCCGCTCGTGTCCCACACTCATCTGCAGGTCTGAAAGGGAGAGTTGGGAGAGCAGGCAGAAAAAAGCCGCGCCAACACCATGGCAACAGACGCCGGCACTGCAGGTTATTAAAGAGAGGAGACTAACTTTTTTGGGGGGTGCAGGCATGCAACCCTACAAATTCTCCACTGGGAAGAAGTTAAACACTTACCTCAGAAGAGGAAAGCCTCTGCATCCTCCAGAGGCTATCTCTGTCCCCCTCCACCTCGGCGTTCCAGCCAGGGCCGGCCCGCTCATGAGGTGGGGTGAAACTTTTGCCTCAGGCGGCAAACTTCTAGGGGCGGCATCCGCCCGTCCGTGGGTGCGGGGGGGCCGGGCGCCGAGCCGGAGGGGTAGTGGGCAGGACAGGGGTGTTGGGTCTAGCGGTGGGGAGGGGGGTCTCGATAGAAAGAGGCACGGGCGGGGAGGACTCACCTTTTCCACGTTCCAGCATGCGCTCCACTGACGTCACTTCCTGCAACGCCGTCCACTTACAATACAATGAGCGGCATTGCAGGAAGTGACGTCAGTGGAGCGCACGCTGGAACGCGGAAAAGGTGAGTCCTCCCCGCCCGTGCCTCTTACTATCGGGCATCGGCTGCTTCCTATTTACAGCTGGAGGGGAGCGCAGATCGAGAGACCCAGGCGAGGGAGGGGAGGGTCCGACCCCCCTCCCCACCGCTAGGCCCAATACCCCCGTCCTGCCCGCTACCCCTCTGGATCGGCGGCAATTTTTTTCAAAATTTTCCTCAGGCAGCAAAAAGTCTAGGGCCGGCCCTAGTTCCAGCGCTGTGTTCTCCTGAAGCTCGCAGCCACGCTCCAGTACTGTGCAGTAGCATGGGTCCGTTCAGGCTTGGGTGTAAATAACTGAGCCCAGTCGGATCCACGCTGCTGTGCAGAAGCAAGCCATTGTCAATTGCTTGCTGCCGGTTTTAGTCTGGACCCAGTGGAGGAACGGCGGGGACAGGAGAGGATTATCCAGAGGCTTCCCTCTACCTTGGTAAGTACCCAAAATTGGGGGACTTTTTTCACTACCAGTTTCCTGTAAGGCACGTGCACGATATACAATGTCTTAATAGATAAGACACAAAGATGTGTACATGCTCTGGATTAAACTTCGCCTGAGAAGGTGCATGAGGAACGAATTTAGCATGTGTACAGGATATCCCCTAAAGATCAAGTATGTCAGATCTTTAGTGACATCCAACTGACCACCAAGTGCGTTGTTCTCATACTCACCCCACCTGCTGAAGTACGCTCTGACGTGCGCCATCCCTCATGCCTGTTCCATAATAGCACAGAAAACATGGACAGGAACTGTACAAGAGCAAGGCTCATTCATGCTCTGTACCTTAGGAGAATGCTGCCCCAGCCATGCACTGTACCTGAGTAGAATGTTATCTCATTCATGCACTGTACCTGAGTAGAATGCTATCTCATTCATGCTCTGTACCTGAGGAGAATGCTGCCTCATTCATGCACTCTACCTGAGGAGAATGCTGCCTCATTCATGCACTGTACCTGAGGAGAATGCTGCATCAGTCATGCTCTGTACCTGAGGAGAATGCTGCCTCATTCATGCACTCTACCTGAGGAGAATGCTGCCTCGTTCATGCTCTGTACCTAAGGAGAATGCTGCCTCATTCATGCACTGTACCTGAGGAGAATGCTGCCTCATTCATGCACTGTACCTGAGGAGAATGCTGCATCAGTCATGCACTGTACCTGAGGAGAATGCTGCCTCATTCATGCACTCTACCTGAGGAGAATGCTGCCTCATTCATGCACTGTACCTGAGGAGAATGCTGCCTCATTCATGCACTGTACCTGAGGAGAATGCTGCATCAGTCATGCACTGTACCTGAGGAGAATGCTGCCTCATTCATGCTCTGTACCTGAGGAGAACGCTGCCTCATTCATGCACTGTACCTGAGGAGAATGCTGCCTCATACATGCACTGTACCTGAGGAGAATGCTGCATCAGTCATGCACTGTACCTGAGGAGAATACTGCCTCATTCATGCTCTGTACCTGAGGAGAACGCTGCCTCATTCATGCACTTTACCTGAGGAGAATGCTGCATCAGTCATGCACTGTACCTGAGGAGAATGCTGCCTCATTCATGCTCTGTACCTGAGGAGAACGCTGCCTCATTCATGCACTGTACCTGAGTAGAATGCTGCCTCATTCCTGCTCTGTACCCAAAGAGAATGCTGCCTCATTCATGCACTGTACCTGAGGAGAATGCTGCCTCAGTCATGCTCTGTACCTGAGGAGAATGCTGCCTCATTCATGCACTGTACCTGAGGAGAATGCTGCCTCATTCATGCTCTGTACCTGAGGAGAATGCTGCCTCATTCATGCTCTGTACCTGAGGAGAATGCTGCCTCAGTCATGCACTGTACCTGAGGAGAATGCTGCCTCATTCATGCACTGTACCTGAGGAGAATGCTGCCTCATTCATGCACTGTACCTGAGGAGAATGCTGCATCAGTCATGCACTGTACCTGAGGAGAATGCTGCCTCATTCATGCACTCTACCTGAGGAGAATGCTGCCTCATTCATGCACTGTACCTGAGGAGAATGCTGCCTCATTCATGCACTGTACCTGAGGAGAATGCTGCATCAGTCATGCACTGTACCTGAGGAGAATGCTGCCTCATTCATGCTCTGTACCTGAGGAGAACGCTGCCTCATTTATGCACTGTACCTGAGGAGAATGCTGCCTCATTCATGCACTGTACCTGAGGAGAATACTGCCTCATTCATGCTCTGTACCTGAGGAGAACGCTGCCTCATTCATGCACTCTACCTGAGGAGAATGCTGCATCAGTCATGCACTGTACCTGAGGAGAATGCTGCCTCATTCATGCTCTGTACCTGAAGAGAACGCTGCCTCATTCATGCACTGTACCTGAGTAGAATGCTGCCTCATTCCTGCTCTGTACCCAAAGAGAATGCTGCCTCATTCATGCACTGTACCTGAGGAGAATGCTGCCTCAGTCATGCTCTGTACCTGAGGAGAATGCTGCCTCATTCATGCTCTGTACCTGAGGAGAACGCTGCCTCATTCATGCACTGTACCTGAGGAGAATGCTGCCTCAATCATGCTCTGTACCTGAGGAGAATGCTGCCTCATTCATGCTCTGTACCTGAGGAGAATGCTGCCTCAGTCATGCACTGTACCTGAGGAGAATGCTTTCTCATTCATGCACTCTACCTGAGGAGAATGCTGCCTCATTCATGCACTGTACCTGAGGAGAATGCTGCCTCACTCATGCTCTGTACCTGAGGAGAATGCTGCCTCATTCATGCTCTGTACCTGAGGAGAATGCTTTCTCATTCATGCACTCTACCTGAGGAGAATGCTGCCTCATTCATGCACTGTACCTGAGGAGAATGCTGCCTCACTCATGCTCTGTACCTGAGGAGAATGCTGCCTCATTCATGCTCTGTACCTGAGGAGAACGCTGCCTCATTCATGCACTGTACCTGAGGAGAATGCTGCCTCAGTCATGCACTCTACCTGAGGAGAATGCTGCCTCATCCATGCACTGTACCTGAGGAGAATGCTGCCTCACTCATGCTCTATACCTGAGGAGAACGCTGCCTCATTCATGCACTGTACCTGAGGAGAATGCTGCCTCATTCATGCTCTGTACCTGAGGAGAATGCTGCCTCATTCATGCTCTGTACCTGAGGAGAATGCTGCCTCAGTCATGCACTCTACCTGAGGAGAATGCTGCCTCATCCATGCACTGTACCTGAGGAGAATGCTGCCTCACTCATGCTCTGTACCTGAGGAGAATGCTGCCTCCAGTTTATCAGAATCTTCTTTGCTGAAAGGATGCCAGAACTCCTTTTTGTCCTGGTAGAACCAGTGAGGAATGACAGGCTCGTAGGTCACGGTGTCCTCCGTCATCTCGCTGGTGTTTGAAGGTACGGGGGTTGGGGGGGCCTCCATGGAACACATACTTGGTGTCTATAAAATACAGAGTTAAATTTTCAGTGAAAGCAGCACTTTCATCGATACCAGGGGTGTCAAACTCAACTACAAAGTGGGACAAAAATTGAACACTGGGACCTAGTCTCTGGACAATCTCAATGTCTACTGGCCACCTTCCTGCCTTATAAAGTTCCCTGGTGTCTAATGGCTCCACCTCCAACCCCTATAAGGTTCCCTTGTGTCTAGTGGAACTCCTCTCTCCCCTATATACTTTCCTGGTGTCTAGTGGTCTTCTTTCCAAAATATATTTCCCTAGTGTCTAGTGCCTCCAGCCCTCCCCTATACCGTTTCCTAGTGATTAGTGCTTTCCCCCTACATCACCTCCAATATAGCTTCCCTGGTGGTCTATAGTGGGCCAAACATATTGGAAAGTGGGGAAACCACATGGGGGCTAAATGTAATGGTTCTGAGGGCCAGATGTGGCCCATGGGCTGGAGTTTGACATGTATGATCTAAATGAATGCAAGCATATGGAGCTTTCCATCGCTAAAACATATTTGGCACTGCGGAAGATGTCGGGGCTATATGAATAAATCAATGTTTTATCGTATTTCATTGAGAGCTAACTGTTGCCAAAACCTAATACGACATATCAGCACAGCTCAATCTGTTTTGTTATTTAATGCTTTTAAAATTACATTCCCATTTTAGCATTTAGAAAATGGAAGCCAGCTGTGGTACATTTAGACACTAAAGGTATGCACACACGTCCAACTTTTTCAAACGACTTGTCGTCCCACTTGTCGTTTAAGCGGCAAGTTGGACTTGTGTACGCGCCGTCGAGTGACGGATAACAGCCAGTTTACCCGATTCACTCACCCGATCCGTTGGACCAACTGTCGATTAAACATGTAAATTAGGTAAATTAGCATATCAGCCACTTTGTTGGTCAGTGTGTACATGAAGTCTGAACGACTTGTTGGTTGTACTTTAAAGTGAACCAGAGACAAAGCGCCTTCATGTATTTACCATATATATCAGTGGGAACATTAGAGAAAACACCTACCCTGCTCTCTGTTTCATCCTTCACTGCTCAGCCTGCTTGTTATCAGCCCTGATAAAATCCCTGACTGAGCATTCAGTCTGGCTTTGCTCAGGAATCATTATAGCTGAGTCTGTCCTCTCTGATGTCTTTTCAAGTCTGCCCCCTTCTGGCTCTGCTTTCCTGTTCTCCGAGGAAGGAGCTATGAAAAATGTTTTTTTTTAATCCATATTTGTTAGTTATAAGAGGTTTTTAGAAATGGTGATTTCATTTTGCACACAGCCCACTATAAATATGCTTTTCTGATGAATTGTGTTTTGCATGGAGTTTTAGTAAAAAAAAAACAAAAAATGGCACACCAGAGCAGGGAAAATACCAGGTATAGTATTTATTTTGTGAAATCTATCAGGGGATATGTTTATTTTGTGCCAAAGTGTTAACCTCTAGTTTCCTTTAAGTTGTTCAAACGACTAGTTTAAATGCCAATCAAGCGTAAAGTTGGACATGTGTACGCACCTTTAGACAGTGATGAAGACGCCCAATGCATAAAAGATAGGCTAATAAAGCTGTTGACCTTATAAATAGAGAGGTACTCTTACCTCTGTTGAAGAATTTGGACCAGTCTTTTGAAAAAAAGGTATTTTATTTGAGTACATAAAATTGACAACACGTTTCCCGGGTGCTTGCCTGAGAAAATAACGCATTGAAAAAAAAATGCTTAGTTTTTACAATAATTATGTATAAATGATTTAGTCAGTGTTTGCCCATTGTAAAACCTTTCCTCTCCCTGATTCACAAATTTCTGACATTTATCACTTAAAAGGGAAATAAAAAATAATAATAAAAAAAGATGCTAGCATAATATTGCCCGTTTAACTCTCTAGTAAGGCCACATCTGGAATATGGAATTCAGTTCTGGGCACCACATTACAAAAAAGATATTGCAGTTTTAGAGCAGGTGCAGAGACGAGCAACAAAATTGATACGAGGGATGGAAGGTCTCGCTTACCAAAAAAGGTTAGATAAACTGGGTTTATTTAGTCTAGAGAAAAGATGCCTTAGAGGAGATCTAATTAACATGTATAAATACATCAGAGGGCAATATAAAAGCTTGGCGGATGAGCTTTTTGTCCCTAGGCCTTCTCTAAGGACTAGAGGACATGATCTGCGCATGGAGGAAAAACGTTTTAGCCATTTATTTAGGAAAGGGTTCTTTACAATAATGCTGGGAATACAAGTTAAGTTTTTACTTTAGATAGATGGGTTCGATAGATAAATTCCAACCTGTCGTATCTGGTCGATTCTACTTTTGTTTCGATTCTCCTCATTCAAGTGAATGTAATTGATAAGAAAAGATAAGGAATCGAGAGGGGAATCGAGCAGTGAATCGAGAGTAGAATCTATCGAAAGCGAAAACGACTGCAAAAACGAACGCAAAAACGCATCGTGTATTCCCGGCATGATTAAGATGTAGAATGCATTGCCACAGGAAGTAGTTATGGCAAATTCTATACCTGCATTTAAAGGGGGCTTAGATGCTTTCCTTGCGTTGAAAGACATCCATGGCTACAATTACCAGGTAATGCCCAATGATGTTGATCCAGGAATTTTATCTGATTGCCATCTGGAGTCTGGAAGGAATTTTTTCCCTTTTGGGGCTAATTGGACAATGCCTTGTAAGGGTTTTTTCGCCTTCCTCTGGATCAACAGGGATATGTGAGGGAGTAGGCTGGTGTTGTACTTTGTTCTCTGGTTGAACTCGATGAACATATGTCTTTTTTCAACCCAAATAACTATGTAACTATATAACTTGTTGACATCTTTACTGCCCACAGGTGATGTCAGTGGAAGGAGATGTTGCTTTTTGGCAGCTGGAAACAGCTGTTATTTCCCTCATAATCCGGGGAAGGAGACAGGAACGACAGCATGAATCGAGGACTGAGAGGGCTGTATGGCACCCAGAGCTGTCCCTCTACATAGGTTCAGGGATGAGCAGCGGATGCATTCGGATGAATTCCGAATAGGTTTTATTTGGAATTTATCCAGGTAATTAGCAGACCTAAGCGGGGAAGTGTGTGTGTGTGTGGGGGGGTTAATGCTTTAATCCGTCCCAGGCGCATCCCATGCTGCGTTCCAATTCACGGTCACATGACTGCCGCACTTCCTCCATCAACCCGAAAGGAGGAAGTGCGGTAGCCACGTGACCATGAATTGGAACGCAGCGTGGGATGGATTAAAGCAGATGGCTCCTGGGTAAGTTTAACCCTCCCGTATCCCCCCCCCCCCCCCGCCTATTAGGTTATGTATTAATATTATTGATTTATAAAGCGCCAACATATTCTGTGGCGCTGTACAAAGTAAGAAACGAACATAGGGTACATAATAATACAGACAAAGGTGTACACCAATATACAAGATACAGAATCGGTGACAAAATACAAAACCGATACAAAATACAGTATTGGTAATGACAGTGATTAAAGTAACATGGTGAATAAAATGTATCATGATTTCCAAGACTCAAAAAGGGAGAGAGCCCTGCCCTTACTAGCGTACAATATAAAGGATTGTAAGCTCGTATTGTATCAAACCTGAAGAGAGTTTCCTTACTTCTGTGTTGCTTTAATCATTCATTTAAAAAAAGCAATCATAATATAACACACAGAATCATCCACTATCTTTAAAATGAAAGCAGCTTAGTGAATACAACATTGAGGAAAACACATATGCAGGTGAGAAAATAAGTCAGAAAATGGTAAAAGGCTTTGAGAACTTACCCCCAAAATATGCTTACTTGCTAGCAGAGCAGCACCACATTGTTCAGTGAATGGCACACTCAAACTTGTCATTGCTCTAAGTAGTTTATCGACAGGCACATCTAGTTACACCTAGTCACGCCCAGTTACTACCTTTTGTTCAGGTTTTAGAGCAGCTTTTTAATGCTGGGGATATACGGTACGTTTCTGTACCGTGTATCGAGCAGCTGATTCCGGGAGCTGATAATATTTAGCAGGTCCGATGACCCTGCTTGATCCCCGTCCACGCGCGATCCCCGCCGGCGGACAATGGCAGGGAATCGAGCGGCTGATAAGGAAGCGCCGGCGGGGGACGAGCGGGAATCGATCCGGGCAGGCGCGGGGACGCGGCGGGAGTCGATCCGGCGGCTAATCGAGCTGCTGGATCACTCCGTGTATGCCCAGCATTACACAACAGTCCAAGCTCTACTGCAGGCAAGGCGAACAGTTCAGCAAAGGCAGTACCCACCTTGTGATTTTTCCAATGATTTTCCGGAAGACCGGCGATTTTTTGAGCGATAACCGGTCGTTTACGCGATCTCACGACGTCAGTACAGGCACACGGAGGATTGGATCTTTAAAGGGAACCTGAACTGAGAACAATTATTTAAGATAAACACATGAGGTAACTTCAAAGTTAACTTCGGAAGCTCACCATTTTCTTCTGATAATAATCCCTTCCAGTTCTGACAATATTTTGTCAGAACTGAAATATACCAGTTGCTGTCAGTTATATATCAGCTGCTGTCAGTTATCACTGAATGTGCAAGGTAATGTCCATGTTTCCCTATGGCTCAAGTGGGCCATGTTACAGTTTAACAGTGTGCTGACCAGGAAGCTGTTATGGCGTAATGGCCATTTTCAAAATGGAGGATGTAGAATTCCATTGATCACAGTGGACACACAGGACCCAGGAAAGGATAAAGAGCTTGAGGAGTAGACTACACGGGAGGTAAGTATGACCTGTGGATGTTTATTTTGACTTTTAATTTTCAGTTCAGGTTTTCTTTAAGATCCCCGACGACTCAGCGCAAAGTACCGCGATCGCTCAAAGTCTCGTTTGCACCCATTGTGTAAAGTCGCATGATAACGCGCATACCCACCGGCCGGAAGAAGGAGGAAGATGGATCAGGGGAGTCCTCGTCAACAGGGAGATGTCGCTGGATCCATCTACCTTCATCGCGAGGTGAGTACATAGCTTAAAGGTCCATACAAACATCCAAATTTTATCTGCAGATTACTGACCAATTTTATCACTGCCATGTAGTATGAGGGCCAATAGATTTTGAATACTAAAGCTGGGTACACACGAGATAAAAATCTTAGAAAAATGAAAGATCAAAGATAAATCTGCAGATAATCTTTGTAAACAATATCACATAAGACCTAAAAAGATACAGATGAAAGATTTCTCTCTCAAGCTTTCAGATTCATCCCGGTGGATCTGATCTGCAGATCACTGTGCATTAAACCAGGTGTGTATGAGGTCTCCAGATATTTATTAACTTTTGTGTGCACACGCATGCATGAAAAAGAAGGATGTAAATAGACTATGAAAGCATTTTTCAGGATCTGATCTTTTGCATATGTACAGCATCTTTACAAAAGATCAGTCTTTCAAACCTCCCTGACAAACTTATGCGACATATTAATTCCTCAGAGGGATATAGAGGCTACCATATTTACTTCCTTTTAAGCAATACCAGTTGTCTAGCTGTACTACTGATCCTCTGCCTCTTAATACTTTAAACCACCTACCCTGAACAAGCATGCAGCATATCAGGCGTTTCTGACATTGTCAGATCTGGCAAGATTAGCGGGCAAATAGACCAGCAGAGCTGTCAGGCAACTGGTACTGTTTAACTATTTATTCCGCCTGGACGTGATTGTCATGTCCAGGCGGCTGCGCGCGCTCCCGCGCATGCACATGTTGCCCCCGTTAGCCTGGAGATCAATGAATGGGAACATGGTTCCCATTCATTGATCTAAGTCCCCAGTAGAAAGACCGATGGCTTCTTATCAGAAACTGCCGGCTTTCTAACAAAAAGTTTCCCGTCCTCTTTACGCTTCCTGAAAGCGAGAGCGTTCGCTTCTAGGATGAAACATTTTATTTGACTGAATAGTAAAACTACATCTACATACATTTTACATGAAATAAAAGGACATTATTACATTTCAAATTAACTGTTTATGTCCCACACCAAAAATTACCCAAATAAAATTTTTAATGAAAAAAAAATTACAATAAAAACAAAAAACAAAACTTAAATAGTAAATAGTTACTTAAGGGTCTGAACTTTTTTAATATGCATGTGAATGGGGTTATATTATGAACATTTTTTTAAATTATAAGCTTGTAAATAGTGATGGATGCAAAACTGAAAAAAATGCACCTTTATTTCCAAATAAAATATTGGTGCCATAAATTGTAATAGGGACATCATTTAAATGGTGTAATAACCGGGACAAATGGGAAAATAAAATACATAAGTTTGAATTATGGTAGCATGTATTATTTTAAAACTATAATGGCTGAAAACTGAGAAAAATAATTTTTTCCATTTTTTTCTTAATATTCCTGTGAAAATGCATTTAGCAAAAAATAATTCTTAGCAAAATGTACCACCCAAAGAAAGCCTAATTGATGGCGGAAAAAAACAAGATATAGATCAATTCATTGTAATTAGTGATAAAGTTATCAGCGAATGAATGGGGGGGGGGGGGAGGGGTGTGAAAATTGCTCTGTTGCATAAGGCGAAAAATACCCGCGGGCTTAAGGCCTCTTTTACAGTGCGACGTTAAAGTCGCACGTTAGAAAATGTTTCAACGCAGAATAACGCACAGCAATACTAAAGTCTGTGCGAGATTTACAGAGCACTTGTTGCGTTTGTGTGTAACGTGTAGCATTATTAGAAGGTGCTGCATGCTGTGTGTTATACACGTTATTAGCTGCGTTGGACTGTTTGCACATGCTCAGTAATGACCCTGGAAGCATACTTTTCATTGCCTGTATGCTCTACTGTATGCGACGATAACCGGGCATTAAGTTGCGTTGCGACTTTTTGGGGGGTTTGCATCAAACTGCAACATCCTACCATGAAAGAGGCCTAAATGGTTAAAAAGGAAAGATATATGGCACCATCCATTTTTCCTTTAAAGAGACTCTGTAACATCAAAAAGATCCCCTGGGGGGTACTCACCTCGGGTGGGGGAAGCCTCCGGATCCTAATGAGGCTTCCCACGCCGTCCTCTGTCCCACGGGGGTCTCGCTGCAGCCCTCCGAACAGCCGGCGACAGACCCGACTGTCAGTTCAATATTTACCTTTGCAGGCTCCAGCGGGGGCGCTGTGGCTGCTCTCGGCTCCGAACTACACGGAAATACCCGATCTCAGTCGGGTCCGCTCTACTGCGCAGGCGCTGGAAACGTGCGCCTGCGCAGTAGAGCAGATCCGACGGCGATCAGGTATTTCCGTGTAGTTCGGAGCCGACAGCCGTCAGAGCGCCTGTGCAGGAGCCAGGAAGGTAAATATTGACGTCATCTTTCTCGGAAGGCTGCAGCGAGACCCCTGAGGGACGGAGGACGGCGTGGGAAGCCTCATTAGGAGCCGGAGGCTTCCCCCACCCGAGGTGAGTACCCCCCAGGGGATCTTTTGACATTACAGATTCTCTTTAAGAATAGACTGTGTAGGTAGGTATGTGCTCTCATACTACATGGAGGTGGTAAAATTGGCCTTTGATCTTTCATTTTCCATCTTTCAGCTTTACTGGTTGCTGAAATAATTGCAGCACATACAGTATGGTTGTAATGGTCCTGGGAAGAATAGTTCTTTCCTGAATTTTGGAGGACACCAATACAGTGAAATGCTAGTGTCACATTAAAAAAAAACCTATATACAAAAAAGAGATCTCCACCAATATAACATCAGCCGGGAACAGCTGGTCTGCCCGGCCCAGAGATGGAGCAACAAAAATGACCTCATTGCTGCACAAAGGTTACTGACAATGTGTGACCCTGATTCATACAATTCCTAACAGCCTCACACAGGCCAGGTTTTAAAGAGACACTAAAGCGAAAAAAAATTATTATATAATGAATTGTATGTGTAGTACGGATAATTACTAGAACATTAGTAGCAAAGAAAATATTCTCATATTTTTATTTTCAGTTATATAGGGCTTGATTCACTAAACAGTGATAACTCATATCACGGACATTTTCGCGCGCATTTTTGTGCAATCGTGAATTTGCATATGTAATTGCACGTGAAAATTCGAATTCACGATCGTGAAAATGCGCTTGAAAACGGCCGTGATATGAGTTATCACGGTTTAGTGAACCAAGCCCATAGTGTTTTTATAACATTGCATCATTCTCTAATACAGGGAGTGCAGATTAGGCAAATGAGTATTTTGACCACATCATCCTCCATATGCATGTTGTCTTACTCCAAGCTGTATAGGCTCGAAAGCCTACTACAAATTAAGCATATTAGGTGATGTGCATCTCTGTAATGAGAAGGGGTGTGGTCTAATGACATCAACACCCTATATCAAGTGTGCATAATTATTAGGCAACTTCCTTTCCTTTGGCAAAATGGGTCAAAAGAAGGACTTGACAGGCTCAGAAAAGTCAAAAATAGTGAGATATCTTGCAGAGGGATGCAGCACTCTTAAAATTGCAAAGCTTCTGAAGTGTGATCATCGAACAATCAAGCGTTTTATTCAAAATAGTCAACAGGGTCGCAAGAAGCGTGTGGAAAAGCCAAGGCGCAAAATAACTGCCCATGAACTGAGAAAAGTCAAGCGTGCAGCTGCCAAGATGCCACCTGCCACCAGTTTGGCCATATTTCAGAGCTGCAACATCACTGGAGTGCCCAAAAGCACAAGGTGTGCAATACTCAGAGACATGGCCAAGGTAAGAAAGGCTGAAAGACGACTACCACTGAACAAGAACAACACAAGCTGAAATGTCAAGACTGGGCCAAGAAATATCTCAAAAAAGAAATATCTCAAGACTGATTTTTCTAAGGTTTTATGGACTGATGAAATGAGAGTGAGTCTTGATGGGCCAGATGGATGGGCCCGTGGCTGGATTGGTAAAGGGCAGAGAGCTCCAGTCTGACTCAGACGCCAGCAAGGTGGAGGTGGAGTACTGGTTTGGACTGGTATCATCAAAGATAAGCTTGTGGGGCCTTTTCGGGTTGAGGATGGAGTCAAGCTCAACTCCCAGTCCTACTGCCAGTTTCTGGAAGACACCTTCTTCAAGCAGTGGTACAGGAAGAAGTCTGCATCCTTCAAGAAAAACATGATTTTCATGCAGGACAATGCTCCATCACACGCGTCCAAGTACTCCACAGCGTGGCTGGCAAGAAAGGGTATAAAAGAAGAAAAACTAATGACATGGCCTCCTTGTTCACCAGATCTGAACCCCATTGATTACCTGTGATCCATCATAAAATGTGAGATTTACAAGGAGGGAAAACAGTACACCTCTCTGAACAGTGTCTTGGAGGCTGTGGTTGCTGCTGCACGCAATGTTGATGGTGAACAGATCAAAACACTGACAGAATCCATGGATGGCAGGCTTTTGAGCGTCCTTGCAAAGAAAGGTGGCTATATTGGTCACTGATTTGTTTTTGTTTTGTTTTTGAATGTCAGAAATGTATATTTGTGAATGTTGAGATGTTATATTAGTTTCACTGGTAAAAATAAATAATTGAAATGGGTATATATTTGTTTTTTGTTAAGTTGCCTAATAATTATGCACAGTAATAGTCACCTGCACACACAGATATCCCCCTAAAACAGCTAAAACTAAAAACAAACTAAAAACTACTTTCAAAAATATTCAGCTTTGATATTAATGAGTTTTTTGGGTTCATTGAGAACATGGTCGTTGTTCAATAATAAAATTATTCCTCAAAAATACAACTTGCCTAATAATTCTGCACTCCCTGTATTTGCAGTTCACACACTACTCAGCAGAGCAGGCCAGTGAACTTTTGAACTGTGCTCTGGAGAGAGAAATAAAATACAGTGACTGACAGTTGAGATAACAAGCTTCAGAAGACAGAGCTCTCTGCCACGTTGGAAGTCATGGAGCTCAATGGCTCTTTTGCATAGATAACTAGAGTTTCTTAACTCTTCCTGTACTGGAAACCATATTAGACTCATATCTACTGCTAATGTTTTATTTCTTACCTGTACTACACATACAAATCATTATATCATATTTTTTTCCCCGCTTCAGTGTCTCTTTAACCTCCTTGGCGGTAATGACGAGGTCCATTACAGCCGGAGGGTGCCGCTCAGGCCCGGTGGGCCGATTTTTATAAAAAATTTTTTTTAAAACACGCAGCAAGCACTTTGCTTGCTGCGTGTTCGGTTCGATCGCCGCCGCTCGCCCCCAATCCGCAGCAAAAGAGGGCCCCCCCGCAGACCCCGTGCGCAGCCCTGCCAATCAGTGCCAGGCAGCGCTGAGGGGTGGATCGGGACTCCCGATGACGTCACGACGTCGATGACGTCCTCACGATCGCGACGATGCCGACGGGGGGGAGACCTAAAGGGCTTACGCGCCGGCGGCGATAGCAGGGTTGGAAGGGACGCCGCAGGAAGGGGGGAATCATGTAGCTAGCGCTAGGCTAGCTACATAATTAAAATAAAAAAAATAGTGCTGCGCCGCCACCCTGGCGATCTCAATAGAACGCCAGGGTGGTTAAAGGATATCCAAGCTGAAGAGGAAACGTTACGCTTCACTTACCTGGGGCTTCTTCCAGCTTCTAGTAGTCTATGTAGTCCCTTGCTGCAGATCCGCTGCCTTCCAGTGCACCGCTAGCTCCTCTGAAAGATCACCGACCACAGCTGTGGTCATGGGCTTCTGCGAATGCTCCATCGTGCCCTCTCTCTATTAGGGTTGATCTCGATCGAGTGTTTTGTGCTTGCGCAGGTCACAAAGACAAACTGCACAAGCACAGAAAGCTCCCAGACACAGAAGCAGGATTGAGAGGAATGCGCCCGCTCATGTGCCACCGCTGTAGTTGATTTTTCCGAAGGTATAACAGTGCAATGGATTGCAGAGGAACTGCAGCAAGTGACTATATAGACTACGAAGGGCTGAAAAAAGCCCCGGATAAGTACTGTAAAGCTTAACGTTTACTGTTTAGCTCATATATCCTTTAACCAATTTAAGATGAAAGGCTCTGACTGACCCCTTTAAAGTGGATCCGAGATAAACTTTTACTCATTGCATAATTGTGTTCCTTTCATATAGTTTATAGGGCATTCCTCAAGCTAAATACTTTTTTGTTTTGTTTTAATACTCTAATTCCCTATAAACTAAACAAGCCTCACCCACAGCTTCTCTAGCGTGCCTTGACACTTTGAGAGCCATGCAGCAAAGGCTTATGGGAGCTCAGTCTGGGCAGCAGGAGGAGCAGGTTACTAGCCAGAGATTTTAGAGGCAGTGGGGAGGAGGAGAGGGGAGTGAAGTTTTCACAGGCTGAGGGCTGGAGATACAGGTCAGCTTGCCTGTGTGTAATGTGACAAACAGAACATGGCCGCTCTCATTGTATAATAGGAATAAATAATCAAACTGTTGAAGCTGTTTGCAGCTAGATTTGCTGTGTAAACTATCTAAACTTCAGATAAGACATATAGACAAGTTACTTGTTATAGTTAGTTTTTCATCTCGGATCCGCTTTAAGGACCAGAGCTTTTTGTTTTTCCTTTTTCTTCATTTTGCGGTCCATGGTCACTGTAACTGGCTCACAGTAAACACTTGGTATGGTAAGTAGCCAATGAAATTGTCTCCTTACCCATAGGAGGAAGCTTGGTTGTCATGTGTCTGCAGCCACTGAGAGCAGGGGTCGGCTCGAGACCATTAAAAGCCATGGCGTAGAATCTACACCGCATCAGAGTAAGGCCTGGTGTTATGATCTTGTCTGCAGCGTTTACTGCTGGCTGCAGTGGTATTGTAACCCAAGCAGTTCTGATGTCATTACATGCATTTTCTTGCATAGTTTGGTTTGCACTTAAACTAGTTGCTGATTCCATCTGCAGTCACTCTGAAATTAATGACAGTTTAACATGCTCTTGTGTAAACAAACATTGTCTGCTGCAGTGGAGGGGCAGTCCCTTTCCTGCAGGCTGCATATCATTGTCTGCCTTTTCCTGCTATCAGCCTGTGATTAATTACCATTCACTTGTGTGGGAAGCTGCAGGTCTGCTCCCATTGGATGACCTCAGTATAAAGAACTGCTTCCTGCAATGTCTCATGGGCTACCATAGTCTCAGATCCTGTCTGTTACTCTGCCCGTGCCCCAGCTCGTTCCTAGTCCGTGTGGACTGCGCTGACTCCTGCGAGGGGGTCAGCGAGTCCTCCTAGTTCTGCTCTTGTTTCTAGAAGTTGTTACTTTGCTTGTCTTGTGTCTTATATTGGTTCATCGCCAATATATACGCATACTTGCACGTTTATTATTTTCCTTGTATTCGTGTTACGTTGATACATCAGTGTCGCTGATATATACGTACACGAACTGTTTATATCCTGTATTCCGTTAGTCAGCGTTCCAGCACGCTGAGCTAGTTATCCTGTTCCTGGTCCTGTTTGTGGATTGCGTTCATCTCTGCGTAGAGATAGCGAATCCTTCTGAGTCCTGTTCCCTGTATTGCTCCAGTTCTAGTCAGTGTTCCTGCTTATGTCATATATCGGTTCATTGCCGATATATACATATGTTAGTCAGACGTTACAAATAGTTTCATTGATAGCTGTAATTGTAATATGCTAGGAAATCATACTTATTGTATATTTATCTGTGTTACGTTCATCTATCTTGATCCTGCTATTTCCTGAATATCCTGTCCTGTCTTTGTGAGGCACGCCATCGCCGCAACGCATTGGCTGCCTCATTCCAGTCTGTGTTATTGTGGACGCTTGCTGTCACTAAGTAGTGGCTAGTTTAGCAAGCGTTCATTCTGTTTACCTGTCCTGATCTCCTCAGTTCTGGTTTGTGCGCTCAGCGCTACTTTGCGCTGAGACGTTATAGCGAAAGCATTGTTTGTGGCTGTCAGATCTGCACCGGCTCTGTGCGCCACAATCTCCTGTTGGAGTCAGTCCTCCCCTCCACTAAACTGGGGATATCCTGATTCCTTGTGCTGGTGTGTGTACCTCCTTCACGTCAGCTTATGCATCACGAGCTGACCGTGGAGAATACACCTCCAAGCGTGACACCTGGTGCACACCAAAAACTGCTTGCAGATCCGCAAAACGTTAGCGGTTTTTGAAACGCGTTTTCCTATTATTCTGCTAGTGTTTTGCGGTTTTGGGAAGAGTTTTTTTGTGTAGCAGATTTCATATATTGTTACAGTAAAGCTGCTACTGAACAAAAACTGTAACAAAAACGCCTGCAAAACCGCTCTGAACTGGTGTTTTTCAGAGCGGTTTGCGTTTTTCCTATACTTTACATTGGAGGCAGAAACGCCTCCGAAATCCAAAAAATGCTGCAGCCCAGGAGTATGCGTTTCTGCAAAACGCCTCCCGCTCTGGTGTGCACCAGCCCATTGAAATACATTGCCAACGCTTTTCCACAGCCGCTGTAAAAATGCAACAAAACCCGCTCGGTGAGCACCAGCCCTAAGAGAGACGCAGATGCTGCATGATTCTACCTACCTACTAACTACTGAAGTTCAGGGATGGTTAAGCTGATCCAGACCCAATAAATTGAAACCACCAGGAGGCAGGTCACCCTGAACTATCTAATTGAACATATCTGTCCGATCTTTCTTTAGGAAGATTGTACAATGGTCAGAAGATGACCTTGTAGTAAAGGACACCTGTTTTGAAGGCTGCCATATTTATATCTTCTTAAACAATACCAGTTGCCTGGCAGTACTGCTGATCCTCTGCCTCTAATATGTTTAGCCATAGATCCAGAACAACCAGATCAGATGTTTCAGTTGTCCGACTGGATTAGCCACATGCTAATTTCAGGTGTGTGATTCAGACACTACTAATGCATGAAAGATCAGCATGACAGCCAGACAACTGGGATTGTTAAAACTGTGTAATTGTGTCCAAATTATGCAAATTGTATTTAAGTGTCATAAAGATTAAATATTTAGTTTTTTAATTAAACTCATGTATGGTATTGTGTCTAAGGGCTCTTTTGAGCACTGAAATCAATCTTGGACACCTTTGATAACAGTTTGCCAGGTGAGACTATTAAAACTACTTAAAAAGGGTGTTCCACATTATTAAAGTGTACCAGAGATCAGAACCTACGCAGAACCGATACTTACCCGGGGCTTCCTCCAGCACCATAAACACGTGCGAGTCCCTCTCCATCCCCTGCGGTTCAGCCGTGATCAGCGCCGGTAACAGGCTCAGTCGGTCCCGTCTGCTTCTTCTGCGCATGTGCAGTAGTCCCGGACTGATATGACTGAGCGAGTTACCAGAGCTGATTGCAGCTGAACAGCAGACCGCGGGAGGATGCTAAAGGGACTCACGTGTTTATGGTGCTGGAGGAAGCCCCCGGGTAAGTATCGGTTCTGTGTAGTTTCTGATCTCTGGTTCTCTTTAAGCAGACCACCATTTTCAAGCAATATGCGAAATAAAAATGATCTCACTGCTGCTGAAAAGTGGTAAATAGTTGAATACCTTGGACAAGGTATGAAAACCTTTATATTTCACGAAAATGTAAGCACGATCTTCGTATTATTAAAAGATTTGTGGCTGACTCAGAGCACACACGGGTTTGTGCAAATAAAAGCAAAATGAGGTAGGGTTCTGCCAAACCAGTACATCAGATTAAGAGAGCAGCTGCTAAAAAGCCATTACAAAGCAGCAAACACATATTTAAAGCTGCTGGTGCCTCTGCAGTCCTGTGAACATTTATGCATAAACCTTCTATTCAGCTACCCAAACCAATGCTCACAATCAGAAATTACTGCAGTGGGTCCAGAACTACAAGACGAATAATTTTCATGGGTTGTTAGTAAGCGTGGCCTAGCACTCATTTTTTAACGGGTGAGCCTTTTTACTAGTAATTCCATAAAACAGAGAGGGGCAACCAGGGCCGGATTTACCATGAGGCACTGGAGGCATGTGCCTACAAGCGCCTGATGATGGAAAGGCTACTCACTCCCCTCCACTAGAGCCTCCCTCCCCCTTCCCTATGCAGAGTCCTGATGATAGTGTAAATGAGAGATTACTGGTACTCACCTGGGTCTCAGCATTCCACTGATGAGATCTCCCTTCAGCCAGGGGCACCTCTAGCTACATAATACTTGGGGGCACCTCTAGGTACTTAATATTGAGGGTACTCTGGCTACCTAATACTAAGGGACACCTGTAGCTACCTATGACATGTAAGGGAGAAGTGACAGCTGGGCCAGCACACATGGGGTGCAGTTTGGTGAAGGTTTGTAGGTTCATGGAGAGCGAAGTCTAGGGTGCCAGAACATCTGTGTCTATAGGCTCCGGTAAAGTAAATCAGGGCCTGGGGGGCAACCAAGAAGGAAAGAGGGACTTGGAAATTTGGTTACACAAGAGGGACATCTGGGAGCTACAAGTGTGGCGAGCTTTATTCCATCCCTGTACATCCTTTGTAGCTAATTAGCACGGGATTGCAGGTTGAGGATGGTTTCAGACCAATGAGGGACAACTGGATACCCATCCATAACTGTAACCTTCCTGAAAGGGCCAAACCCACATAGCCCCACATTCAGCCAGGGGGCGTTGTGACAGCACAAGGATGTGATCGCTCCTTCAAGTCACACACACAGCTCCCATCCTCCGCACTTACCGCTATCCCCCCGCCATCTGCAGCAGCCACCTTGCCTCAGCACCACAACCACAGGATGTGCACCAGGTTCCAGGGAGCTGCGCTGATATCACGTGACTGCACAGCTGTAAAGGGAATGATAAGCATGACATCACTGTGCAGGAGCTGGAGGTAGCTTCTTCTGCAGCTGGGAAAAAGGGCACAGGAGCTCTCATGGGAAAAAAATGACGCCGCCATAGGCGCCAATGATAGAAGCTTAGGGTTAGGCACCACCAGGGGACTTAGAGGGAGAGTTCTGTGAGAGAGTAGGGTTAGGTTTAGCCACAATAAAATATCAGTAAATATTACAGATATCCTTCTATGGAAATTTAGTAGTAGAACATCGCTAATTTTAGTGAGATTTTACTATTGACAAACCTTGCGCCCTTTTTTCCAGGCCCCCTTTCTTCATGTATGCAGCTTCTGCTGCCCGAGTGTCGTAATTTCACATTAGCAGCAGTCAATGCAAATAATTCAGAGTTAATGAAATAATGCTAATATTTAAATTTATCCAGCTTAAAAAAAAAAAGTCAAAATTCTGCTGCAGTAACATACCGCGCATCCTAGGGGGCAAAACTAGAGGGGAGAGGAGCAGACTCTGCAGGGGTCCCAGAGCTGTGGGATCCCAGCAACGAACCTTCCCTTCCTCCTACACAGGGGACTATCCATCAGGTCAGGTGTTTTTGTGGGTACACTTGTTATGGGTGTGAAGATCATGATGGCCACGTGTGCTTTATGACCCTTGTAAGATGGGCCCGAAGGCCGTGATGAGCACCAATGGAAAGGGTGTGAACATTGGGGGGCACAATGAATTGTAGTTATGCCCCTGGCACATCCAAAAATGATGCGCAGTGCATTACTTATTCCATATTTTGTTGTTACAGCCTTATTACAAAGTGGATTACAATCATTTATTTTCCTCAGAATTCTACATACAACATGAAAAAAGTTTGAGGTTTTGGCAAATTTATTAAAAATAATAAAAAACCCAAGAAATCACATATACATAAGTATTTACTGCCTTTGCTCAACACAGCAGAGTCCCAGTTATCCAGCATTTAGGCAACTGGAAGTCTCAACTAACTGGCACACCTGAGATAACAGGGACTGTAGTTTTTTTTTTTTTGGGGGGGGGGGGGGGGGGGTTGATGGCATTTAAAATACTTAGCAAGCCTCCAGTGACATCTGGCATTCTCCCTGTGCCTCCTAGCGGCTTTCCGGCACAGTGCGTGGCAGCAGGCCAGTCACCTGACCTGGTGCGGATCATGTGACACGCAGACTTGCATGCACAGAGGATGCGGGAAAGCTGCTAGGAGGTACAGGGAGGCTGCCAGACGCCACTGGAGGCTCGGTAAGTATTTGAGAAGGGAAGGTCTGTGCTTTTTCAACCGGTTATTCAAGCACCAGGTGATTCCCCTGCTGGTGCCAGATACCGGGGATTGTGCTGTATTTTGCTGATGCACATTTGGCAGTAATTACAACTTCTATTAGCTTAAAAAAAATAATAATTATATTGCGCTTTCCTCATGGCCGACTGAAAGCGCCAGAGCTGCAGCCAATAGGATGCGCTCTATAGGCAGTAGCAGTGTTAGGGAGATTGCCCAAGGTCTTCTACTGAATAAGTGCTGGCTTACTGAACAGGAAGAGCCAAGATTTGAACCCAGGTCCTGTGAGTCAGAAGCAGAGCCCTTAACCAGTACACTATCCAACCTGGCTACATCCAGCCACCACTCAACAGCTGTAAAAGCTGTTCCAAATACAGCAGAGTCATTTATAAAAAAAAAAAGGTTTTCACTGCCTCAATACTTCATCATTTAGTTTGTCACACTGATTGTGGAGATACATGGCTTTGCTTGTGTCACGTGATCAGTGTTGCCAAGCAGATATTGTAAATCTGATGTTAATAATTCCAGATTGCATGCAGATCTTATGAAAATTGTGTGCACCTCAGAACTGTGCAAATTAACCACTTCTCTATCTGGATGGATATATCCGTCCAGATACACTGCTGCTGCAGCCGTGTGGTGCGCGCAATCGGGCGCACACCCATGCACACTCCCGCTGCCCCCTCGATCAGTGAATGGGAATATAATTCCCATTCACCGATCTAAGTCCCCAGCAGAAATACCGCCGCTTTCTCATCAGAGAGCGCGGTATTTCTGCCCGTACAGAGTTTCCCCAGCCTCTTTGTACTTCCTGGATGCACGATTGTTCACATCCAGGAATTTTTTGAATGTGGCCAAATAGTAAATTGCACCCACATACATTTTTTTTAATAAATACATTATATTACATCTAAAATTAGCTATTTACCTCCCAAACTAAAAATTACCCAAATTATTTTTTTTTTAATTAAAAAATGTTACAATTTAAAAAAAAAAAAAAAACTACATAAATAGTTACCTAAGGGTCTGAACTTTTTAAATATACATGCCAAGAGAGTATCTTATTAAATTTTTTAAAATTATAAGCTTGTAAATAGTGATGGACGCAAATTGAAAAAATGCACCTTTATTTCTAAATAAAATATCGGCGCCATAAATTGTGATAGGGACGTAATTTAAACAGCGTAATAAGCGGGACAAGTGGGCACATAAAATACATGGGTTTTAATTACAGTAGCATTAATTTTAAACTATAATGGCCAAAAACTGAGAAATAATGAATTTTTTCCATTTCTATCTTAAATTTTCCTGTTAAAATGGATTTAAAAAAAATAAATAATTCCTAGCAAAATGTACTACCCAAAGAAAGCCTAATTAGTGGCAGAAAAAAACAAGATATAGATTAATTGTGATAAGTAGCGATAAAGTTATTAGCGAATGAATGGGAGGTGAACATTACTTGGATGCATAAGATTTTCAACACAGTAGGCTGAAGTGGTTAAATGAACTTTTTGCCACCTGAGTTCAGAGCTGCACACTATTTGCATGCAAGCTGGAATTAGCATTTTACATTTTAACAAATTTATGAAGCTTGGAAATGGAGTACTCCAATGCAGCAGCTGCACTGGTGTGCATGGTGCATTCTTCTCACCAGTTCTAAAAACTTTGTGTGTACTTATATAATGGGGGGCGCAGTTGGGCATTGGACGCCGCTAAAGAATAAGCATGCTGGGGGCTGTTCCTGTACACACACTGGATTAGAGAGCTGTGGTGGATAAAAACGAAAAAAAAACACAGAGACACCAGGAGCCCCTATAGTATATTATCCTTATAAGACGGTCTAGGTGTTTATATAAAAATACTACTCACAAGTGTGGGTTACTGATAGGCAACCACTCAAATGGGCATGTGGGGAAGTCCCGTCCCCACTCAGTCTTTTCTGTGGATGGTCGCAGCTCCTTTGAAAAAAAAAAAAAAATTTGCCACAGATTTGTGGCAGAAAATAACACTCCCACTATGTGGGATGCTATGCATCAATTGTGAAGACAGGAGGCGCCCTTGTTGTTTATTCTGTAATACTGCATCAAATCACGTGTATGGTAGATATCATAAATTCGCCTACCTTATGAATAACCACTTCATTCAGTAGGTAAGATGAAAAACATTTATTGGTAAGAAGCACTCAGGACCCGAGTGCTTCTTACCAATAAATGTTTTTCATCTTACCTACTGAATGAAGTGGTTATTCATAAGGTAGGCGATTTATATTATCTACCATACACGTGATTTGATGCAGTATTACAGAACCACCAACAAGGGCACCTCCTACTGTCTTCACACACTGGATTACTTAGCAGTGTTCCCCAACCCTGTCCTCAAGGCCCACCAACAGTGCATGTTTTGTGGAAATCCACAGGAGGTAGATAATCCGCTGTTACATCACCTATGCAGGTTTGTGGGTTTTCTGCAAAACATGTACTGTTGGTGGGCCTGGAGGAAAGGGTTGGGGAACTCTGACTTAGGGGACCCATAAGGAACCTTTGTGTGAACAGTTCTCCAATCACAGCACAAAGCCTTGTGATTGGCTAAATAGTGTGGGCATAATTTACTACAACCTATTGGAAACCAAGCATTTTGAGGCCTCTTTCACAGTGCGACGAATCAATGCCCCATTCACAGTGCACATGTGTTGGTGACCAAAGGTGCGTACACACATGCGATTATAGTCATTTGAAACGAATGTTCCCCAATCGTTTCAAATGAAGATCGTTTAAAAAAAAAAAAAAAAAAAAAAAAAAGCAGCCAACGACCATTAAGTCTAACGACGGACAAGCTAGATCGTTAAAAAACGAACAATCTAGCTTGGCGGATTTTTCCCAACGACGATCGTTTGCAAAAGTAGTACATCGTTGGAAACGGTCGTTCGTACTAGGCTTGATATGCGCATTTCACTATTTCTCCATGGAACTTTTCATTTTTATGCGCAGGCGCAATAGGTGCTTTTACGTGATGTAACGTTCGTTCTAACGATGTGATCGTTACACACCTTTTAAAACTAACTTTGCGTAGGTCGTTCTTTCGTCAATTAAAAGTTCGTTCGTCGTTGACAACGAACGATCGTTGTCGCATGTGTGTACGTAGCTTAATGCTGCACGTTAAGTGAAAGTACTGCATGCTGTGCGTTATACGTTATTAGCTGCGTTGGACTGTTTGCACAGGCTCAGTAATGACTTTGAAACATACTTTCCATTGCCTGTATGCTCTACTGTATGCAACCGTAATAGGGCATTAAAGAGACTCCGTAACAAAAATTGCATCCTGTTTTTTATCATCCTACAAGTTCCAAAAGCTATTATAATGTGTTCTGGCTTACTACAGCACGTTCTATCACCATCTCTGTAATAAATCAACTTATTTCTCTTGTCAGACTTGTCGGCCTGTGTCTGGAAGGCTGCCAAGTTCTTCAGTGTTGTGGTTCTGTGATGCATCTCCCCCCTCCAGGCCCCTCTCTGCACACTGCGGGCTGGTGCACACCGAGCGGCTTTTTGGGCGTTTTCAGATCCGCTTGCGGCTGCGGATCCGCTTGGCCAATGTATCTCAATGGGGTGGTGCACACCAGAGCGGGAGGCGTTTTGCAGAAACGAAAAATGCCTGGGTGAGGCATTTTTTGGATTTCGGATGCGTTTCTGCCTCAATGTTAAGTATAGGAAAAACGCAAAATGCCTGTAAAACCGCTTGATCAAGCGGATTTTGATGTGGATGCGTTTTTTAGAAGAATGCGCACTTCCAGGTCAAAGTGTGCTTCCTGTGTGGCAGATTTGCATGAGGGATTGTAGACTGCGCAGGAGGAAGATGGCAGCAAGGTGGTTTACCACTGAAAACCTCATTATTAAAGGAGTACTATCGATTGAAACGACTTTTTTTTTTAATACTGTATATTAGTGTACACATTACCACTAGTGCTAGGGGCACTTTATTTATTCACCCAGGTCTCTCTCTTGCTATCCCTGCTTAAAAATTCATTTCTCACACAGCTCATAGTAGTTTGGGTCACCCTGCGCTGCTTGGTTACTCTGTCACACAGCTCACAAATATATTTCACTGTGTCACTCACAGCATGCAGCAGACATGAGGAGAAATAGGCTGATCTGAGGTGGTAACAGGTAACTAAATGAGCTGGAATATTGCTGGAATATAACTAGCTATAAACAATAGTCTGTGTTTACACTCAGTCTGGCTGCCTGCTTGTGGTTATTCACTCCAGGCTGCATCCACTTTACAAGCTGCTGAGAGGGGCAGACCACTGTTTACAATTCGCATTATTAGTATCTTTATCAGTCAAGAGAAGCAAAGATAATAAACACACATTGCTAGAATCTTTAACCCTTTACCACCATATCAATAAGATTCTTTCAGCAAGGTGATAATTAAACTATAAACTGAGGAGTTGATAGCAACTCCCCTGTGCAGACATGGGCTTAGCCCTCTGGGAGCCCTCAGCATATAGATACATTTGTATCAAACACTGACGGCCAAAACTGACGGAGGATTTTACAGCTGAGAGGAACAGCTGTGTGAGGAATCAAATTGCTCCTAGTACTTGTCCTAATGTGTGCTACAACATACAGCATTTAAAAATAAATGCATACATCGATAGTATTCCTTTAAGATAGAAAACAGCCCAGAACTTTATGACAAGTCATTGCCTGGATATAAAGACCACCAAAGGGCTCATGAAATCTGGAGCAACATTGCCAAAGAATTTCTTGGAGAAAAAAGGAATACTTTGAGCCAAAAGGGCAAGGATTCTAAGAGTAAGTATATGTGTACAGAATTTTTTTTTTTTTTTTTATTTATTTCATGCAGCACTTTGCCGACAATATATCATCACCCCTCCCCTAAATGAGTAATTAAACAATTAGAACTTTCATTATCACAGGTCTCTGGCAAAGCGGTTCTCTCTATAGCCATCTCTCATTATAACAGGTACATGTGTGTGTGTGTATGTACTCACATGTATTATTAGAGAGGGTGTTATTTGCCACTTTAGAGTGTAATGAATGATATAGACATACAACACGGTTTCAAGAATGTTTATTTGCACAATAATATTGATCACATAATGTAAGTAAATAGCAGCCTGCAGGTTTTTTATTTCTTACAGTTATGGCACAAAATAATCAGCTAATTTGTCTCCGTTTTGAATGGCAGAAATGGCACCACGTAAAGTAGCTGGTGGTAAACTTACAAGAGCACTGTTTGAAATATCCCCCTCTTCCTCCTCCATGGTCATGCTATCTAGTGTTCTCACATAATTATGCAAAATACATGTTGCCTTCACAACTGTTATAGCATACTTTGGTTGCATTTTTAGTGCAGTATGATAAATGCGCCATTTGTTTGCAAGAATTTCAAAAGCACATTCTACTACTTGTCTGGCTTTGGTTAGGCGGTTATTAAAGACTACTTTCTTATGAGTCATATCTCTCTGTGCCTACGGTCTCATAACATGCTCAGACAGTGCAAAGGCCTCATCAGCCACAAACACACAGGGGTAAGGTGGTTCTACAGTGTCAGGCCAGAGGCGTGGTGATGGTAAAGTCATCTGGCCTGTGCGAAGCTTCAAGCCAAATCAACTGTGCTGGAATACTGAGGAATCATGGGAACTACCGTAAGCGCCAACATCCACATAGATAAATTTCAAATTAGGATCCACCACAGCCATGAGCACAAGTGAAAAGAATTTCTTATAATTGCAATACAGACTGCCAGTGAATGCAGGCATGACCAGTCTGACATGTTTCCCATCCACTGCTCCAAGGCAGTTAGGGAAATCATGTTTCTCCCAAAAAAGCTGCATGTTAGCCTCCCACATAGGTACGTCAGGAGTTGGCATAAATTCCGGTTGCAGTACTTTCCAGATCAATTTGCAGGTGTCCAAAACTAAGTATCGGATTGTACTTCTTCCCATGAGGAATTGGTATCGAAGTGCTGCATATGAATGCCCTGTTAGTGATGCTCGGATACCCCTTTTTATAATTCGAGTTTGGTCGAATTCGAATAGTAAATTATTCGAATTCGGTCGAATATTTTTTACTATTCGATTCGACCTCGGACTTCGACCTCACTATTCGAGTCGGTATTCGAGCTCATTATTCGAGCTGACTATTCGAATTGGCCTTAAATAGCTTCCAACACTTGTTTTGAGGGTGAATGATGCAAGAAACATCTTTTTTTTCCAAGTAACAGCAAGTGATTATGTGGGGATGTTCCTTAAAAAAAAAAAAAAAAAAAAAAAAAAAGTGGAAAGAGAAGTTGTGTCCAAAATCTCCTCCATATTTTTTTTTTTAAAGAAATGCAGCTATTTTTGAGCGTAATAAATAGCTGGTTGCGCACGCATGTTGGAAGCGCCATTGTATGTGCTCCCTGGCAGTGGAAACACACAGACAGCAGGAGGTAAATTCAGCAGCAGGAGGAGGAGGATGATTGTGTGGCAGCAGGCAGTCAATGAGGCAGGCAGCGTGACATAATAGCCCTGGTACTAGCGGTGATACCAGGGCTGTAAATAAACACAGCAGGAGGTCCCAGACAGCGGTCGTGCAGCCCACATCGTGTCCAATACACAACTGGGACAACACAGTTTTCAACCCGGGCACCTCAGAAAAATTAAACTTTTTTTTATGGTTTATTTGTTTTGTTTTTTATAGAAAATTACACAGACAGATATAGCTATTGTTTGACGTAATAGCTGGTGGCAGAGTGGCAGCAGAAGGTAAATCTGTGTACCCTGGCAGTGGGAAACACAGACAGACAGCAGAAGGGCAGTACACAGCAGCCCACTGTAGGTGTAAAATGTGTGGCTGCAGGCGACGTAATAGTCAAAGTGAACCAGGCTGGCTTAGTGAGCAGGAGCCAGGAGGTGGTAAAGGGTGGAAAGGCACATTAACGATGGTTCTTCAGTTCATGTCCCCCTCTCGCCGACAACAGGGGCCAGGAACTCGCCTTCCACCCACGCCTGGTTCATCTTGAGAAACGTCAGTCTGTCCACAGACTTGTGAGACAGACGTGAGCGTTTCTCGGTGACCACGCCACCAGCTGCACTGAAGCAGCGCTCGGACAGCACGCTGGAAGGGGGACAGGACAGCACTTCCAGGGCATACTGCGCCAGCTCGCTCCAGATCTCCAGGCGCTTGACCCAATACTCCATGGGATCAACAGGGGCATCGCTGTCAAGCCCGCTGTAGGACCCCATGTAGTCAGCCACCATTCGGGTCAGGCGCTGGCTGTGACCGGAGGAGGATGCTGCTGCATGCATCTCCTCTCTAGTCACTGCTGCCGGAGCCTCTACAGTCCTGTAGAGCTCGTTGCTGAGAGACAGCAGGTCTGTGGGGCGCTTGCTGCTGGATGCAGGCACCTGCTGCTGCCTCTGTGCTGGCTGGACAGTGGGGGTGGAAGGCTGGGGGAAGGCTTCCTCCAAGCGCTCAACAAGGGCCTGCTGCAAGCTCCTTATTTGTTGCGCTGGGTCTCCTCCTGCAGGCGGCAGGAACTGGCTCAACTTCCCCTTGAGGCGTGGGTCCAACATCATGCTGATCCAGATGTCCTCCCTCTGCTTCATCTGGATCACCCTGGGGTCCTTGCGCAGGCACGTCAGCATGTGCGCTGCCATTGGGAAGAGGCGGGCCACGTGTGCTGGCACATCGGCGGCAGTGCTGTCCTCATCCTCCTCCTCTCCCTCAGCCTCATCCTCTCTCCACCCCCGCACCAACTCAGCTGCACTGTGCTGATCCCCCTCATCAGCAGCAAGGTCAGGGACCTCCACCAAGTCCTCCTCCTCCTCCCCCTCAGAGGTGGACTGTGCAGCTGCATGACGCTCCTGCTGGTCCAAGGCTGCTGCTCCCTGTTCCAGCAAAGCATCGAGGGCCCTGTTCAGCAGACAAACCAGGGGCACCCACTCGCAGACCATAGCATGGTCCCTGCTCACCATGTTAGTGGCCTGCAGAAAGGGAGCCAGCACTAAGCACACCTGCTGCATGTGCCTCCAGTCATCATCGGGGACGATGGACGGGATTGTTGCTGGTCCTGTCCCTTCTCTGAGCGGCGGACACAGTGGCCTGGGCAAGGTACTGGTTGACAGCGTGCTTCTGTTCAACCAGACGCTCCAACATCGCTAGGGTGGAGTTCCAGCGAGTCGGAACGTCAAGGATCAGCCGATGGCGTGGCAGCTCCAGCTCCTTTTGCACGTCTTCTAGGCTCGCACAGGCTGCAGCCGAGCGCCGGAAGTGACGCACAACGTTCCTTGCCGTTTCCAGCAGTTCGCCCATCCCCTGGTAGGTGCGCAAGAACTTCTGCACCACCAGGTTCAGCACATGGGCAAGACAGGGGATGTGGGTCAGGTTTCCCCTGTCTATTGCGGCAACCAGATTGGCCCCATTGTCGGCCACCACCTCTCCGACTCTGAGGCCTCTGGGGGTCAGCCAAATCCTCTCCTGCTCCTGGAGTTTGGCCAACACATGGGTTGCCGTCAGTTTGGTCTTCCCAAGGCTGACCAAGTGCAGCAGCGCTTGGCAGTGGTGGGCCTTCACGCTGCTGCTGAGGCGGGGGGGGTTTGGCCAGGTGTGCCGGAGGATGGCAGAGGATCGGAGGAACCTGCTGCAGTTCCCCTGACCCTGCGGGGTGGCACCACCCACTGTGTTGCTGCGCCCGCTGCTGCTCTCCCATCCTCACCCCCTTCCACCAAGCTGACCCAGTGGACAGTGAAGGACAGGTAGCGGCCTGTCCCGAAGCGGCTGCTCCAGGAGTCCATGGTGACGTGGACCCTTTCACCAACCGCGTGCTCCAGCCCTCGCTCCACATTGGCCATCACAAAGCGGTGCAGTGCAGGAATGGCCTTGCGGGCGAAGAAGTGTCTGCTGGGGAGCTGCCAGTCTGGGGCTGCACAAGCAAGCAGCGCACGCATGTCGCTCCCCTCCTGCACGAGCGTGCACGGCAGGAGTTGGGAGCACATGGCCCGTGCCAGCAAGCCGTTCAGCTGCCGCACGCGACGGCTACAGGGAGGCAGAGCCCTAACCACCCCCTGGAAGGACTCGCTCAAAAGGCTCTGGCATGGCCTTTTGCTGGCACGGGAATCAGCAGACACAGCAGAGGAGGCCACTGAGGACTGGCTGCCAGAACAGGCCTCAGTGTCGGCGGCAGGAGTTGCAGAGGGGGGAGGAGCAGTGCCTTTCCGCACTCCTGCTGGTGCTGCTGGAGGAGCAGGAGGGCGGGTGGCTGCTGCTGCTGCTGAAGGCTGTGCAGTGATGGGTGTGGTGCCACTGCCAGCACCAGATGCCTTCAGCCTCTGGAACTCCTCATGCTGGTGGAAATGTTTCGCAGCAAGGTGGTTGATGAGCGAGCTGGTGCTGAACTTTAAGGGGTCTGCACCTCTGCTCAACTTCCGCTGACAGTGGTTGCAAGTGGCGTACTTGCTGTACACTGTGGGAATGGTGAAAAAACGCCAGATTGGTGACAAAAACAACCCCCTACGGCCTGGAGCCGCTGCTGCCTGTCTCCCTGTGGTGGTTGGGGCGGGGGCTTGGGTGCAGCTGGTGGTGGTACTGGCAGATGCTGCTGCTGCTGCTGAGCCTGAGACACCAGCAGGCTGTGGGACCTGCCTACTGCTGCCAATGCTTGCAATGATGCGCCTCCTTGCAAGGCCCACAAGAGCATCCTCCTCCTCCTCAGAGCTGCTGATGACGACATCCCCTGGATGCAGAGCTGATGGCGGGCTGCTCATCCTCCGTCATCAGTTGCACCACAGTGTCTGCATCCTTTTCCTCAATGGGACGTTTCCGACCCGGCTGGAGGAAAATCGGAGCAGGTGCTACACGCTGCTGCTGTGTCTCTGCAGCGTGAGTTGCAGATGCTCCTGCTGGGCGGCGCCCAAGGCGTCCACGGCCAGTGGCTATAGGAGGAATGTTAGCCACTGACGCTGCTGCTGCGGAACTGTGCATGGTGGCGCGGCCGCGGCTTGCCACAATGCTGCTCCCTCTCCTCCTGATTCCCTTGCTGCCCTTCCCCTTGCCCAAACCGCGCAGGCTGCCACTTCCAGACATCTTAGATGTTTTGGGCGTAAACACAAAAGTTTTTTAAAAGGGCGGGTGAAAAGTGGGGTACTTTAACCTCCTTAGCGGTAACCCCGCTGGACACGGGGTAAGCCGCCGGAGGGTGCCGCTCAAGCCCTGCTGGGCCGATTTTCATAATTTTTTTTTTGCTGGACGCAGCTAGCACTTTGCTAGCTGCGCCAGCACCCCGATCGCCGCTATCCGGTGCGGCGCGCCCCCCCCCCCCCAGACCCCTGCGCTGCCTGGCCAATCAGTGCCAGGCAGCGCCAAGGGGTGGATCGGGTCTCCCAATGACGTCCCGACGTCGCTGACGTCATGGCGACGTGGGAAGCCCTCCAGGAAATCCCGTTCTTTGAACAGGATTTCCTGATCGCCTATCGCCGGAGGCGATCGGCGGGGCTGGGGGGATGCCGCTGAGCAGCGGCTATCATGTAGCGAGCCCTGGGCTCGCTACATGATTTAAAAAAAAAAAAAGGTCCCCCTCAGTGATTGGCTGCCGTCAGAGGGCCTGCGATGCCCTCTGATTGGCTCTGAGGACATCAATCTGGGCTATGACGCTATTTGAGCTCGGTATTAGAGCTCGAATAGCTATAGCGCTGTTAGCTCGAATAGCGCGAATAGTGAATGTGCTATTCGAGTTCACTCGAATAGCCCATTCGAATAGCTCCAGCTATTCGGAGCTCGAATACCGAGCTCGAATAGCTGAAAAAGAGCTCGAATATTCGAGCTACTCGAATATTCGAGCTCTGTTGAGCACCACTGTGCCCTGTTGCCAGAAATCTGCAAAAGAAAAGAACTAACATGTATGTTTATTTTTATTCCTAGTTGGCCTCCTGCGGACAAGATGGAAGTCGGTCAGAGACAGTTACAAAAAGGAAATTGAAAAGCAATATCATGAATCCAAAAGTGGCTCTGGAAGTTCGCAGCGAACAAAATACAAATATTGTGGCAGATTAGAATTTGTACGAAAACATCATGACCCGGCTGAGTTAGTATGGCGTAAATGTTAACCTATTGCAATGTTTGTCAACTTCGCCAATAGAACAGTGAAGGAAGGAGTAGGCCCAGAATGCAATTAAGTAGTGTTTAACGCATAATCTGCCATCACTCTACCAAATCTATTGGGGGACGTAGCTTAATGTAAGCATGGCATAGGTCCTGTTTAAAGTGATTATTACATGACAAGAATCTGGACTGTTCCTTACCCAACATAACAGTTGCCCAGACGCGTAACTAGAGGGGTGCAGGCATGGCTTGTGCCATGGGCGCCCATGCACCCATGGGCGCCATGCCTGCCCCATGCCACCATTGTACTGTCTGCCGCTGTGCCTGCGCCCCCCTCACGCAATGCTCCGATGAGTCCGATGAATGATTGCTGCCCCTCCGCCGCCTGAGCATCCTCTTTACAGCCAGTATCAGACCTCCGATCAGCGCGTAAGCAGAGACAGAGTAGGACGCACACTCTTTGCGCCCGGTGTACGCCAAATGCGGAAGTGACTAATGACGTCACTTCCGCATTTGAAGTACACCGGGCGTGAGTAGAGTGTGTCCTTCTATGCCTCCACTGTCGTGCTGATCGAAGGTCTGATACTGGCTGCAGAGGATGCTCAGGCGGCGGAGGGGCAGCAATCATTCATCGGACTCATCGGAGGACTGGTTGCCGACAGGTAACACCTAACGAGCACCCAGCCCATGCCTGCACCCAGCCCATGCCTGCACCCAGCCCATGCCTGCACCCAGCCCAAGCCTGCACCCAGCCCAAGCCTGCACCCAGCCCAAGCCTGCACCCAGCCCATGCCTGCACCCAGCCCATGCCTGCACCCAGCCCAAGCCTGCACCCAGCCCAAGCCTGCACCCAGCCCAAGCCTGCACCCAGCCCAAGCCTGCACCCAGCCCAAGCCTGCACCCAGCCCATGCCTGCACCCAGCCCAAGCCTGCACCCAGCCCAAGCCTGCACCCAGCCCAAGCCTGCACCCAGCCCATGCCTGCACCCAGCCCATGCCTGCACCCAGCCCAAGCCTGCACCCAGCCCATGCCTGCACCCAGCCCAAGCCTGCACCCAACCCATGCCTGCACCCAGCCCAAGCCTGCACCCAGCCCATGCCTGCACCCAGCCCAAGCCTGCACCCAGCCCAAGCCTGCACCCAGCCCATGCCTGCACCCAGCCCATGCCTGCACCCAGCCCATGCCTGCACCCAGCCCATGCCTGCACCCAGCCCATGCCTGCACCCAGCCCAAGCCTGCACCCAGCCCAAGCCTGCACCCAGCCCAAGCCTGCACCCAGCCCAAGCCTGCACCCAGCCCAAGCCTGCACCCAGCCCAAGCCTGCACCCAGCCCATGCCTGCACCCAGCCCATGCCTGCACCCAGCCCATGCCTGCACCCAGCCCAAGCCTGCACCCAGCCCAAGCCTGCACCCAGCCCAAGCCTGCACCCAGCCCAAGCCTGCACCCAGCCCATGCCTGCACCCAGCCCAAGCCTGCACCCAGCCCATGCCTGCACCCAGCCCAAGCCTGCACCCAGCCCAAGCCTGCACCCAGCCCATGCCTGCACCCAGCCCAAGCCTGCACCCAGCCCATGCCTGCACCCAGCCCATGCCTGCACCCAGCCCATGCCTGCACCCAGCCCAAGCCTGCACCCAGCCCAAGCCTGCACCCAGCCCAAGCCTGCACCCAGCCCAAGCCTGCACCCAGCCCATGCCTGCACCCAGCCCATGCCTGCACCCAGCCCAAGCCTGCACCCAGCCCAAGCCTGCACCCAGCCCAAGCCTGCACCCAGCCCATGCCTGCACCCAGCCCAAGCCTGCACCCAGCCCATGCCTGCACCCAGCCCAAGCCTGCACCCAGCCCAAGCCTGCACCCAGCCCAAGCCTGCACCCAGCCCAAGCCTGCACCCAGCCCAAGCCTGCACCCAGCCCAAGCCTGCACCCAGCCCAAGCCTGCACCCAGCCCATGCCTGCACCCAGCCCATGCCTGCACCCAGCCCAAGCCTGCACCCAGCCCAAGCCTGCACCCAGCCCAAGCCTGCACCCAGCCCAAGCCTGCACCCAGCCCAAGCCTGCACCCAGCCCAAGCCTGCACCCAGCCCAAGCCTGCACCCAGCCCATGCCTGCACCCAGCCCATGCCTGCACCCAGCCCAAGCCAGCCAGCGCCCTGCCCCAGCAAGCCTGCACCCTGCTTCAGCAAACCAGCAACTTGTTCAATCCAGGCATCACCCTGCCCTAGAAAGCCATCACCTTACGCTAGGCAGCAGTCTCCCCCCAGGCAGCACCCTACCACAGCCTGCACCATGCCTCAGGCAGCCAGCATCCTGCCCCAGCCAGCTCCCTGCATACAGCCCTCAGCAAGCACACTGCGCCCAGCCAGCAATTGGGGGACAGCTCTAATATCATGGGGATACAAATTGCTACCTAATACTAATATATATGTGCACATGGCTACTTAATTATTTTATCTGGGATACATGGCTACTTATTTATTAATGCAGGGTGGACTTGGCTACGCAATATTCTTATCTCAACACACCTGGGACCTGCCTATTTAATTTGTTTGTTGTGAAACACCTGGCTATTTAACTATTTTATTTGGAGGTGTGTGACAATTTTATTATTTTATCTGGATGATGGCTTGTGGGTCTGTGGATCTATGTACCCTGGGGGCGGGGGGGCATTTTAAACTCTGGTATTTGGGTAATCCAGTTGCTTACCTCTAGTATCTAGGGACACATTTGTCTCATCTCAGTGGTGCAGGCTGCAGAGAAAAGCTAAACTGCCTCTTTGGCAGTATTGAATTGTAGTCTCTCATCTCTTATTGGACTGGAACCTTTCAACCTGCCTGAGAGACCTTTCAACCAATAAACGGGGGGGAGGGGGGGGGGGGCGCAATTTCAGTCTTTGCCATAGGCGCCATATTACCCAGATACGCCTCTGCAGTTGCCTGACAGTGCTGTTTATATGTTTGGCTGCAGTAGTGTCTGCATCACACATCTGTAACACACATCTACATAAATCATTGCTAGTTTACTCAGGCCAGTTTTGCTCTATGCTTGCTCAGGGGCTGTGCCTAAAAGCTATGTACCCAAATTATGGGAAAAATAGACAGGCTACTGCTATTGTTTTGCAATGAAAGATGCATCGCATTGTGCCCATATATTTGCTGTGACATCCATGGTCACTATTCCATGAACTAATGTTGTGCTTTTCCCTTACCAAAGGACTGAAGATAGCCTACCACCAGATCCTGAGGAGGACGATGTAGAGGTGCCACAGAACACCAACAGTGATGTAGAAGTTGAAGAAGACACTACACAGGATGTTGACACTGCTACACTGGAAGACAGTGACTCTACTACCCCAGATCACACACCACACAGCCCAGCGAGTAGTCGGACACGCACAACTGTCAGGTCTAGTAGAGGTGTGAGGGTAGCTACACAAGGCAGGAGAATAGGAAGAGGTATGAGCAGGGCTGAATACGACCAGAAGCTGATTAGTTCTATAGAAAAGGCTGTTGATCATATGGAGAAGCGAGAGGATGAAATGAAACAACTTAAAGAGCCATGCACACAGTATCTTTTAAGTTTGGTGCCACTATTACAAAAAGTGCCTCCTGATAATCAATGGGCAGCCAGACATGCCATTTCTGAGACCCTGGGGAGATTCTTAGTACCTGAGAGCCGTGCAGATGACAATGTGCACAACTACTTGCAGCAACCACACCTACCTGCTTCCAGTCAACAATATAATGCACACCCACAACTCTTACCATATGCAACGTAGTTATGACCCACCGCATTACCCACCAATGCATATGCCAAACATGCCATATGGTCAACAGCCTCATTACTCTATGCCTCCACCTCAGCGCCCTGATCAAGGTATGCGATTTCAAACATCATCTATGCACAGTGACTCTTCAGTGTACACTGATTTAACATCTCACAGCCAGGCTCATACAAATGCTTACAATCAGGGTCCTGGTAGTATGTGTGATTTGCTATCACAGCATTACTAGTTTTTTTTTTTTTTTTTTTTTTTATTGTTAAATGCTTAGATTTTGACCTTATTTTACATTACCTCAATGTTATGAGGAGTCGTTCAGTTGGTGTGATTGCTAGGTGAAAGTTTGTGTCTTGTCGTTGAAGGGCATCCTTCAGTTTGGATAAAAGGACATCAAAACTGGAAAAAAAGACAAACTTACTTGCGGTAAGGTCTTTTCCAGGAGTCGGAAGGACAGCAACCCTGAGACTTGTCTCCCTCCATTTCCAACTGGACAGGATACTAGTTAAAAGAATTAACATAATTGATTAGGCAGGCAGGCAGGCACACTACATAAGGCAGCATTCCCTTACCCTCATCAGTAATAAAAAAAGACCACACAGAATGATGCTTCAAATAATTTTTATTAACAATACATCAGGGTGGGTAGTAAGGGTGCTGTCCTTCCGACTCCTGGAAAAGACCTTACCGCAAGTAAGTTTGTCTTTCCAGGACGTCTCAGGACAGCAACCCTGAGATGATAAACAAGACATAATTAGGGAGGGATTACAGCCTGCAAAACTCTTCTACCAAAAAATAAGTCAGAGTTAGAGGTTAAATCAAGTCTATAATGCTTAACAAAGGTATTGTGGCTTGACCAGGTTGCCGCTTCACAGATTTATTAATAGTAGCCCCTGCTCTCTCTGCCCAGGAAGTAGAAACCGCTCTGGTTGAATGACCTTTCGCTAGTCCTGATAACTGCTTGCCCTGGTGCAAGTAAGATAAAGCAATAGCTTGTCTGATCCATCTTGCAATCGGTTTCTTTAGAAGGCGGCTTTCCGGCAAAGAGAACCAACAAAGCATTGAACTTCCTCCAATTCTTGGATCTCTGAAGATATTCATTCAATTAGACACCTTCTTAACACCTAGACAGTGCAAACCTTCTTCCTTTTGATTTGATGAATTGCTGCAAAAAGATGGTAAAAAGATCTCTTGAAATCTATGGAATTTAGATACAATCTTAGGTTAGATAAACGTTTGTACATTTGATCAATAGGAAGAAGTCTTGTTCCTTGGTAATGCCCATAGCCCTATGCATAGCTTCAAATAACTCATTCATAAATTCTGTGGAAAAGCAAATTTCTGAGACTTAACGCCTTTACCCTCAGATGCGTCTACTTCGCCCTGTGGTAACTCTTCCAATAAAAGATATCCACTCTCCCTTTAGACGTCAAATTTATCTGAATCAACCTCGACTCTCTACCTCTTGAGGAGGTCTGTTAGGAGGATTTAGAAGGACCAGCAATAGGTGCATCAGAAGTAGAGGGGGTAAATGTCGGTGTAACATCTGAATTAGAAAGTATGAAAGCAGATTCTTCAATTTCTTTAATAGCAAAGGACATCTCTGATCTCAACCATCCCATCAAATCTTTAAGCTATGTAGGGGATTCATCTTTCACTACCTTTTCGGTGCATAATTGACACAGGTGTTCTGCAGAATCAGGCATACGGTCACTGCACATTTCCTAGATTTAGACACCGCTTCAGAAGACGCTGCATGCTTATCAGGTTTGACAGCTTAGTCTTATCCAACTTGCCATTCTTGGAATCCGTTTTAACAGCTTCCTAACAGTTTCTCCTTTAAAGAGAAACCATGACCAAGAATTGAACTTCATCCCAATCAGTAGCCGACACCCACTTTTACATGAGAAATCTTTTCCTTTTCACAAATGGATCCTCATCAGGGGGCTCTGTATGTCTAATATTGTGGTGAAGCCCCTCCCACAGGAGACTGTGAAGACTATTTTCCTGGCAGTTTCCTGTCTGTGAACCTCATTGCATTGTGGGAAATAGCGGTTTACAGCTGTTTCCAACTGCCAGAACAAGCAGCATGTACTTCCAGCTACATCCCCTGCCAACCGTAAAAACGTCACCATCTGATAAAATGTCAGAATGTAAATAAAAGAGAGGGCAGCTTTTAAAATGGGCAAACACTGACTAAATTTATACATAATTATTGTAAAAATGAAGAATTTTCACTGGGAGTTCCTCTTTAAGTGGAAGACAACACCCACCGCTATGATAGCTCTAGGCTAGGATCACAGTGGATAAGCTTATAATGCAAGCATAGTAATGCAACATTATGAGTGTGAACTGCACTGGAGACCAGACATGGCCTTTTTACAAATCTGCATGCCGCTTTTTAGAATAATGCAATCAGGTACAACCCAGCACTGTGCACAGACCCATAGATTTATATGGGCAGTGAATTTCCATGCTGAATAAATCTGCCACACGACTGAGCACTGCCCTTTGTGCAGATTCAACAATTACTTATAATACTGGAAAAATCTATTGTCCACATTGCTTAAGATTCCAGAATCTTGAAACCCTCTGCTTTACATTCACCTTTGCCAGAATATAGAGAGGGGATAAAACATACAGGGGAAATTACACTCTAAATACTAAGAGTGTATCAACCTGAAAAATTGTCAATCTCTACAGCCAGTAGAGGTTTAAGTGCAGGCTTGACAAATCAAACAAAATTCAAAACAAATGCAATGCAGATCTGAAACCAATGCAGATCTGAAACCAATGCAATGCAGATCTGAAACAAATGCAATACAGATCAGAACAAATGCAATACAGATCTGAACCAAAGTAATGCAGATCTGAAACAAATGCAATACAGAACTGAACAAATGCAACGCAGATCAGAACAAATGCAACGCAGATCTGAAACAAAAGTAATGCAGATCTGAAACAAATGCTATGCAGATCTGAAACAAAAGTAATACAGATCTGAACCAAAAGTAATGCAGCTCTGAGACAAAAGCAATACAGATCAGAACAAATGCAATGCAGATCTGAAACAAAAGCAATACAGATCAGAACAATGCAATGCAGATCTGAAACAAATGCAATGCAGATCTGAAACAAATGCAATGCAGATCTGAAACAAATGCAATGCAGAACTGAACCAAATGCAATACAGATCTGAACCAAATGCAATACAGATCTGAACCAAGTGCAATGCAGATCTGAAACAAGTGCAATGCAGATCTGAAACAAATGCAATACAGATCTGAAACAAAGTAATGCAGATCTGAAACAAGTGCAATGCAGATCTGAAACAAATGCTATGCAGATCTGAAACAAATGCTATGCAGATCTGAAACAAATGCAATACAGATCTGAACCAAAGTAATGCAGATCTGAAACAAATGCAATACAGAACTGAACAAATGCAATGCAGATCAGAACAAATGCAATGCAGATCTGAAACAAAAGTAATGCAGATCTGAAACAAATGCTATGCAGATCTGAAACAAATGCTATGCAGATCTGAAACAAATGCTATACAGATCTGAACCAAAGTAATGCAGATCTGAAACAAATGCAATACAGAACTGAACAAATGCAATGCAGATCAGAAACAAATGCAATACAGAACTGAACAAATGCAATGCAGATCAGAACAAAGGCAACGCAGATCTGAAACAAAAGTAATGCAGATCTGAAACAAATGCTATGCAGATCTGAAACAAAAGTAATACAGATCTGAACCAAAAGCAATACAGATCAGAACAAATGCAATGCAGATCTGAAACAAAAGCAATACAGATCAGAACAAATGCAACGCAGATCTGAAACAAAAGTAATGCAGATCAGAACAATGCAATGCAGATCTGAAAGAAATGCAATACAGATCTGAAACAAAGTAATGCAGATCTGAACCAAAGTAATGCAGATCTGAACCAAATGCAATGCAGATCTGAACCAAATGCAATGCAGATCTGAACCAAATGCAATGCAGATCTGAACCAAATGCAATGCAGATCTGAACCAAATGCAATGCAGATCTGAACCAAATGCAATGCAGATCTGAACCAAATGCAATGCAGATCTGAACCAAATGCAATGCAGATCTGAACCAAATGCAATGCAGATCTGAACCAAATGCAATGCAGATCTGAACCAAATGCAATGCAGATCTGAACCAAATGCAATGCAGATCTGAACCAAATGCAATGCAGATCTGAACAAGTTTGAAACAAGGAACTCCTTGAAACTACCCCGAGATTCACTTCCTGAAAATGTCCATAGATTGTCAATCACCATCGCTGCAGTTCAGGCTTGACAAATCATCTTATAACCCTGGGGAAGCCTATTGCTGCAATGGCAACAATTCACCTTCGCCTGCTGCTTTGCACCCACTGCTAGATTGCATGGACACAGAGGACAAGTATAAACTTATACCAGGGAAACATCACTCTCAAATCAACCATGTGAGTGCACATCCCTGCATTGATTGTCAGTCTCTACAGCTAGCATAGGTTTACTGCAGGCCTGACCAAATCAAATGGGAAGCAAATGACTCCTTGCAACTATCATTACCCTGAAAGTTTCCATTAGCTTACTAGATTATAGAGGAAACAAGAGAGAGGGTAAAACACACAGGGGAAAAATCACACTCTAATGTGAACTATATGAGTGAATATCCCTGCTGCTGGAACAAGCTTGGAAGCTCTTGTCTGTGATCCCATCTTTCCAGCATAGGGGAGAACGTCAGGAACAGAACCATTTCTTATGCTGTCTAGTTCTCCTGTAATGGACTCCCCCACCAGCACCAGTCTCCCGACCATGGCTTGTGGCCCAGGGATTTCATGCATGAGCAGTGCTGCCAAGAGGACATCCATCTGGCAAAATAAACTCAGCAGTTATTCCTCTTGGGTGTTTCCAGGATGGAAACCCAAGTTAAAATTGAGGAACCAGGGGAGGGTGCTTGATAACCCTCAAATAATGGCCGGTATAAAGACATAACCAAAGACACATACCAGAGAGGGAGTGGAGCTTGACTCCTCAGAACTATGGGAGCAAGAGCCTGCGGACGCTTCCATGGTCAGCATACACAAGACTGACCAGGATGCACAACCCTTGAATAGGTCACCTGAAGGTTTCCGCTCAAACATAATGAAAAGGTTTGCTTTACCTTAGAAATCCACCGCCTTACCGAGCAGACTAGCTCAATCAGCGGCTAAATGCGGCGAGATGTCCGCTGGGATGCACGCCGAGCCATGGAAAGCATTCTACTTCCTCCTTGGTCACGTAATGTGGAAGTCACATGTCCTCCTGTGCGCGTCCTTCAGCGGAAGCCGCTCCGGCGTGTAACACAGACTGGGGGAGAAGCCGATGCAGACATCAAGCACCCGCGCTGGCTCGCCTGACCAGCGCTGACATAGGGGACACTTGTATGCCGCGGCTCCTGAAATCTATCATGGTTGGCCAGCTCTCCCCACACAACCAGCATCCTGATGGACAGGAAAACAACTGATGAGGGTAAGGGAATGCTGCCTTATGTAGTGTGCCTGCCTGCCTGCCTAATCAATTATGTTAATTCTTTTAACTAGTATCCTGTCCAGTTGGAAATGGAGGGAGACAAGTCTCAGGGTTGCTGTCCTGAGACGTCCTGGAAAATAGCATGCTTATATAAACATTTTTCATTTGTGGCATATTACTTTTGTTGCTGAAAGCAAAGTATGGCCAACACATGTCCAAAATCTTATTTGCCCAGAAGAACAAAACATTAAAGCTAAAGATTTTGTTCAAACATTGCTTTATTACTGTGTCCCATATGCTGATTGTTGCCTGACAGTCATATACTTAATGAAGTATGCTCCAGGAGTATGTAAGGTCATAATATGCTCCAAATGTTATGGGTAAACTACGGAGATATACTATAGTAGTTACTTCAATCAGAAAATGAGATGGAGGCCTTATGCATTGAATACATAACACACCAGGATCAAGTATAACAGTTATTTGGTTAGCTCATATATACACCTGATTGATTAATGTATTGTATTTCTGTTTTCAGTCAAACAGTTAACTAAGGGCCAAAAAGTGCTTCCAATTTCATTCCTCCCCAAAATACTGAGCCCCATGATAAAGATAAGTGAAACATATTCTTACCTGGACACAGACATGCGGGTGTAGCCAAAAAAAACTTGTCTGGATGCTGCCTCAAATCTCTATATAGGGTCCTAAATTGACCCTTCCGGCGCCGCTCTTGTAGCATGGGATGCACCCAGTATCTCCTTGTCCTTGGCCTACGTCTCATATATGCTGCTACACAGAGCAATAACAGCACATCAGGAAACATTTTCAAAAACAAGTCACTCTTCTCTCCAAACCACAGTGTCACCTCTCCTGAACTAACCCACAATGTTAAGGACCCCACCCTTTTTATATTGGGTTTTTGACTTCAATTGCTCAATGTGCTTCACATGTGTCATCAATATATCGCACTTTAACCCTTTGTTTAAGGTCTTTCAACCTCTTTACAGGAAAAATGCAAAGCGCTTCAAAAAACGCTTGCAAAAACACAAAACACGCCCAAAACGCCCCAAAAACGCGTCATCAAAATGACACAAAGCGGTTCAAAAACGCTAGCATTTTGTGGATCTGCTAGCGGTTTTTGATGTGCACCAGGCCTGCCTGTGTATTTAGATTAGGGCAGCTTCTCTCTTCTCTTTTACAAGCTGGATAAATCCTCCTCTGAGCTGGCTGGGCTTTCACATACTGAGGAATTACATACAGGCAGAGCTGTCTGCACTCTGCAGGAAGAAACAGCCTGACACTTTAGTGGAAGATAGCTGCAGGGGGAAAGAAACACAAATGATCTCTTGAGATTCAAAAGGAAGGGTGTATACAGCCTGCTTGTGTATGAATGTATTTTCTATGTGTGGACATACTGTACATCAACCTACTTCCTGTTTTGGTGGCCATTTTGTTTGTTTATAAACAAACTTTAAAACTGTTTTTAACCACTTTTAATGCGGCGGGGAGCGGCGAAATTGTGACAGAGGGTAATAGGAGATGTTCCCTAATGCACTGGTATGTTTACTTTTGTGCAATTTTAACAATACAGATTCTCTTTAAGCGTGTTGCGACTTTAACGTCGCATCAAAACGCCACCTACTTAGCAGAATGTCCCTATGAGGAATCCTGCTTGCTTTACAGACTAGCACTGCCATTAGTAAGTCATGTTCACCTTTCTTAAAACAGGTATCCCAAAATAAGTATTGGTTGTGTCAAAAGATTCTAGAAACTCAAGCAAGGAAAATTAAGAAAAACAACCCATGTGTAAGAAAATTTTTTTTTTTTTTAATCCAAGACATTTTATATTTTTAGCTTTTAAACTCAAAAGACTGGTATTTTAGTAAAGTGCTATACAGGAGGACTAAAGATTTTTTACAAATTCTATGTAGTTTATTTCCAGTTCAGGTTTGCAGTAGGCTAGGCCCAGGTGAAGGGAGTGAAGTTTGGCCACTTGGAGAATGGATGCGATCCATTAAAACTGGGTTGTGTTTTTAGACATTAGGCTCAATTCACTAGCACCTGTTCCATATATAAAAAAAAAAAAAGGAAAAAAAAGAAGCACACTTTTTGGTATTCACACACGTGGTAATAGTGCAGTAATTTACCAAGCACATGGATTCAAGACCGGTTGAGGAAACAGTAGAAGTCTAACAGCAGTGGAGTAGGTCTCAGCAGCAAGCTGGGTTCTGCTACAATAAAGGTCTCCCATCTCTGCCCTGCGAGGGTGGGAACACACTAGGCAGTGTAGGAAAGGTCGTGTTTTGCAGCATATGCTTTTGTGCATTTTCCATGCGTTTGCATTTTTCCCACACGAGTTTGTGTTTTAATGCGTTTGCGGTTCGCATATGCATGTTTTATAATGAGTTTTATGCTAATCACTAGGAAGTGGAAATAAATCAAACCTAAAAAAAAAAAAACAAAAAAAAAAACCCACCCTCAATACCCTTGCGTCATCATTGATTTTCATTATGTGAGTTTTAGATGAGTTTTGGAAAAATATGCAACAAAATTTGTTTGAAAAACGCACATTGCAGAACACACATTTTTAATGCGGTGCATGGACTTGCATTAGCTGCATTAATGCTAGCATTTTCCACAATGCTAGCGCTTCTGCCTAGTGTGTTCCCAGCCTGACAGCATAACAAAAATAGTAAAGGCCCACACCTACCACATGATTTTGCCATTGATTTTTCCCACCACTGGCATTATTTTTGAGCAATGAGTGATCGTTTGTGATCTTGTGACCTGGGTACAGGCACGTGATCATTGCAAACAGCGTATAGTGACACATGGCAATAATGACCGTCACATCATTTCAGTTCTGCAAGATTCCCAACCACATTAACTTGATTTCCCATTTGTAACAGCCCGAGTTTGCATGGGCTTTCAATAAACATAACACCATAATCAGATGATTTCACCAGTTAACTTCCCAACATCTTGGAGCTGGGAGTCTAAGGGTTAAAATCTAAAGGACTGCAGGGGAAACCTCTTCCTGTTCTCATATCTGTTGCTCAGGGGAGAGAAACTTGTCCTGCCCCCGCAGTATATTGGCACCAATGGAGGAAGTAGGAGGACGGGCGACTCCTCCTATTGGCTGCCTCCTTTGCGTGTAACATTTTATCGAATGCTGAGTGTTGGTTGACAGCTGTAGCCTGGAGATAAATACTGGTACCTCACATCTCACTTCGTGTTACCCAATGCTCTGATCTTTGTGAATTGACATTCTTTTTCTAGGTATTTACTGCACAAGTCAGTAATATATCTCACTAGTCAGCAATTTCAGCTTGCCGTGCAGTAATAGCCTTAGTGAATTGATATTTGATAAGATGATCGGTAAAAATCAGCTTTTTTCTGCATTACTGAATGTGATAATGTTTTATGAAGCAAGCACTTTTGTAATGAGCCAGCAATCCTGTAACTGACCCCCCATGAATACAGATTGTGGTCCACTGCCAAGTAAAACACAAAACATGGAGGAGTGTGGGAAATCACTTTACTATCAGAAATTAAGCCATACATTAATAAAAACTGTGCCTGTAGATATGTTACATACAAAACCATTCAGGAATGTGAAGACATTTTTATCAAGCAGAAACATTTTTTCTCACATACACAAATCAAATGCAAAATTACACAATGAGAACAGTTTGTGGTCCCTTAAAAGTTTTCTGGATTTCACTGGTTGGGTTTATAATGTGATCTGGACTTCATGTGAGGGCTGGTTCAGACTTGGCGCGCAAAATACACATTGCGGCAGGAAATTTCACGATTTTGTAGCAATTTGCATTCAAGAGAACGAGAATCGCATCATGATCACCACCAGAATTCTGCAAGCAGCACATTTGCCATTTCTACAAATTGCAAGCGCTGCTGTAAGAATGATCCCATAGGGATACGTTAGTCACAGAGCTTTGCTGATCGCTGGCGATCAGTAATGCACTGAAAAGCTCCCCAGACGCACCCAAGTATGAACCAGCCCTAAGCCATCAATACGTTTTGCTACACAGCTATAGGCGGACTAGTATAGATCAGAGATGATCTCTTGTTTTGCATCAGTTTTGCCTGACAGGAATGGAACTGTACACCTTTTATGTGTAAATACCCCATACAAAACTGACAGGACTATTCTATAAATTGGTTCACAGAATCTGTATATTTCTGGTAAACTCATAAACTGATGCCAACTGTCAAAACTGACACCTTTTATGTGTGAACCCAGCTATGTTTGAGAAAAATCACATTGGGCTCAACAGCTGATTTTACCAATTACAATTTTGAACAGTTACAATCCTATTTTTCAGAATGCACAACAAAGTGTATAATGTGAAAGTACCCGTAAAAAACCAAAAAGTTTAAAATTAAGCCTTAGGCTTTGTTCACATTATAAAAAAAAAAAAAAAAAAAAAAAAAAAAAAAAAAAAATCGCAATCACTGAGCGATTTGCAATTTTTATAAGCGCTTTTGTTTGGAGATTTAAGCTTTTCATTCTGCAGACAATCAGGAAGTAAACTCTTTGACCTGGAACTGAATATCTTCAATGTACTTTCTAATGAAAAGCGCTTACAAAGGATTGCTTATCCAAGCACTTTTTAAAGCGCTTAGCGATTTTACTATACCTGGCATTGAAGCGCAAAATGTTCAGAAAATGGTGCCGGATCTGCATTTGCGCTTGGAAAGAAAGCTCAACACATGTGAGAACACTCGCATTCAAATTCATTGCACAAGCGCTTTTTAAAAATTCTAGCACTTAAGGCTGCTTACACACCAAGACGTTACAGGCGCGCTCCCCCAACGCACAGCAATGTAACACAAGTGGGCTGTTCACACAGCCCACGTTGCGTTACATGTAACGCTGCACGTTCTCCGCAAAGTGCAGCATGCTACGGCGTTGGAGCGGCTATAGCCGCGTTAGACTGTTTGCACATGCGCAGTGGGGGGCGGAGAGGAGGCGGGGAGAGCCAGCTACAGTAGCCGCGCACATGGCTACTTAATATTCACTGCACTGGCGGGCGCTGATTGGCCGGCGGGACCACGTGATGCGGAGTGTCTCGCTCCGCATCACGTGGACCCGCTGGCCAATCAGCGCCACTCTAGGAGACATAGGAATCGAGCCGCCTAATGCGGCTCACTCTACCGTCGGCTCTTGCAGCACCATACGTTGTGTTAGGTGCACGTTATGCGACCTTAACGTAGCACCTAACGCAACGTCTTGGTGTGCAAGTAGCCTAAAGGGACACAGAGGAGTGCCCGAATGTAAAGGAACACACTTACCTGGGGTTTCTTCCAGCTCACTGTAGGCAGAGAGGTCCCCCCCCGGCGTCATCCTGGCTCCTCTCCTTCAGCCTCCGCCGGCCTCCATTACCGGCGACACTTGGGATGGGTGTCAGGCCGGCTCTTCCTGGTTAAAGACGTAATGGAGTGATCACGGCGACCGCGTAAGGTCTACACATGCGTGGAAAACCCGCTCATGCACAGACCTGTCACGCCGGCCGCTCGTGATGACGCATTGCGTCATTAACCAGGAAGAGCCGGCCCGACATCCAACCTGAGTGTTGCTGGTAACGGAGGCTGAAGGAGAGGAGCCAGGAGGACGCCGGGGGACCTCGCCGCCAACAGTGAGCTGGAAGAAGCCCCAGGTAAGTGTATTCTTTTAAATTCTGGCACTCCTCCACTCCAACCCAATAATAACCTTTAAAGTGGACCTGTAACCAAGAAATGTGTTTCTTTAAAGTTTTTCCTGGTACTTTCACCAGAAAACAGCCTAGGCAGAAAATAGCTACACATTTGAACAGCAATAAAATGGGCCTAAAACCTTTTGGAATGTAACCACCTGAACCCTAAACAAACTCTAGCATATACTTCTGTGTGCAGAAATGGTCCAATTAGACGTCCATTCTAGCTGCTGCACTCCAAAACTCTACAAGACATTCTGTGAAATGGTAGAAGCAGTTAGATAAACATTTAGTTTATAAAGCAAACACCATAGTGGATTACCATTTACATCATCAGAACATTTTAGGGCTATTCTTGCAGTAATCCAGATCAGGCCATAATTTTAAGATTTGAGTTTTTGCTGACAACTATATGAATATACAAGAGGTGAAATCTTCGCCTATACACAGACAAGCCCATGGGGTTGCCTTGAAAATTAAGGACAAACACTGTTTATACATGTAAAAAAAAAAAAAAAAAAAAAAAAAAAAAAAAAAAAAAAGTTCATTTCAGCACGTGTACTTTTTACCTTCTGATGGTCCCAATGCATCAATGCCAGGTATAAGAACTGCAGAACTTAATATGCAGTGAGTGACTATTTCACACTGACATGTTGCGATTATATTGTAATGGGTCATAGGCCAGTGATTCTCAATATTTTATTGGTATGCATCCCTTTTAAAACCCTGCATTCACCAAGTACCTGTGCATACAAGAAGACAGACCGGGCATCAGTCCCTTTAAGCTCTTTATTGCGACATCTTGCCAAAAGGTACAACAGTAGTACATTCAGCGGGCGCGCTGATGTCATCAGACGTCCTCCGGGCTTTACTGCGCAGGCGCAGAACTACTGCGCCTGCGCAGTACAGCCCGGAGGACGTCCGATGACGTCAGCGCGCCCGCGTGGGATGAAGAAGAGCCCGTCCTTGGAGCGCAGAAGAGCCTGACCTGGCAGCCGGCCTGGCCAGGTCGGGTCGGCCACCGAAGACGACCGGAAGCCTCTGGAGCGGCGGCGAGGGCACCTCGTGCATGCCTCGGGCTGGAGGACGCCCCAGGTAAGTGGATATGGATTTTTATTTTTTTAAATGTTTCCCTGAACCTTCCCTTTAAGCCATATGCCAGCTGCAAGGGTGTCTTGGGAAAAAGGGGAAGTGTTCACTAAACACAAAGCAAGTGCAGAGCCTGCCCCCCACCTACACGGACTGCCGAGTGGTTTTTGTTTTTTCTATACTGTGCCATTCACCAAATACCCCCCTAGCATAGTAAATTTCACAAGTACCTCTTGACAAATATATATTTAATCGAAGTACATGATAATTGGTTCTAAACAGTTTCCAAGCACTTACTATAGCTTTTAATTAGCTAAAATACTAATTTGGTGTTTTAATAAGATTTCTAATTTTCTAAAACTCTAAATTTGTTATTCTTGGTTAAGTATATCAAGCCAGAGTACCCCCTGGAACCATCAGATGTACCCCCCCCCCCCCCCATGGGGTACACGTACCACACGTTGAGAACCTAGGACATAGGCAATGGGTGCCATTGGCAATCGGCAATGGATGCTAATGCTACACTGTCAAACAGGTGCAACAACGTGCGCACTAACAGCTGCAGTGAAGCATCATTATTATGGACTTTGAATAATGCAAGTTATTTATTTTTTTACCCTCCACCACCATTCCTGTCTGCAATGCCCCAGTGTGAAACTAGCCCAAGACTTCACTCCACTCCCAGCAAGCTTATATTTCTTATTGCTAGGGCAGGTTAGAAAGTTTAAATCTGATAGCTAGCTGTTGGTGTATACTAGTGTCGCCAACATGTCTCTGGTCAGTTGCTTTCCACGAGTGCTGAAACTAAATGAACATTCAGGGGTCAGTAATGCAAAGGATATGTTGGAAACACTGGGCTCTGCACACTTTTTTTTTTAGCATAGATACGTTTTTATGAGGTACATTAGGAATCAGTCTGGAAAATACATGTGCACTCTGGGAAATCTTGGTTACTGTAGTAGTTCCCAGTAGACTCCTGATAAGTAGGGGACATTATGCGACAAGAAAGGGTTTGCTTGCTACAGATATATGGCTGCTCAAGTACAGCGAGTTTGTGGCAAGATGCCCCATCACACATAATGTCAGTGCGCCAACAGGGTCATTTGCATTGCCGCGTCCCCCCCCCCCCCCACACACACACGCCCCTGACCCAGTAAGGCACTGCCTGCTGGACAGGAAGTATGTAAGTGGGATTCCCATTATTCCATGTATGGGTGCTGCCGCCAACAGGTTTAAAATGTTTGTCGCCCATGGACTTCCATTACTTCTGCCAGTCAGGCATTTCCGGCACGACAAGGCAAGTGCGCTAGGCCCCATTGCCTTGCACTGCCGTTACTCTGCAGTAAAACAAGGTTTGCAAGACAAGTGTGAAAAGGGGCCTCAATTAACCTCGTGGGGGCAGTCACCATCACTAAGCAGGCCAGCACAATTATAAAAAGATGAGCTGTGAGGAAACCGTATAAAATACCTGATCTGCTGCATGCCAGTTCAGGGTCTAAGGCTAAAAGTATTAAAGACACAGGGACAGGAGGATTGCCCGGTGACTGGAACGGTTTAAAAGGAAATAAATATGGCAGCCTCCATACCCCTCTCACCGTTTGGTTCCCTTTAAGACAACCATTATTCAAAACATGGAGTCTTACGCCAAAACGATATGGAACACTAAATATGAAAAGCTGAATCTCCTGTCAACAGATACAGATAAAAAGCAAGAGTGATGCTGCAAAAACCCTCCCAGCAGATTTCCTATCCTGGCAATTCCTCACAGCACAGCCGTCCTCCCTCGTCTCACCCATTCTCCAGCATTGCGGGCGGCAGTCCTACTCCTAATATCCTACATAGAGAGGATTAGGATTTCCAGTCACGTGGTTCTTCGACCTGTTTCACAGTTTGTAGATCGCTGGACATCTTATCTATAATCCCACAGCGAGCTGATCTCGCCCTTGCAATACACAGCCAGGAGATTGCCGGACGGCAGCTATCTAACCAACAGAACAAGTCTGCTTTGGATCTAGAGAAAGATACTATTCTGTATCTTATGATCCCTTCTTGATGCACATACAACATAACAATTCTAGACTGCCCTAATACAAATATACATTATATGATCAGTCATTCACATTTCCATGGAGAAATTACACATCGCTATGAAGAACTACAGCCTGCTCCTCACAAAGACATGTTGCCTCCAAGTACAAGAGAGCTGGACATTCCACCCTAGGCAAACAGGTACCTCCAGGAAGGAATACATTATGAGCTCCTGAGACAGCAGTGATCACCTCTTCACTATGAGAGGTCACCGCAGTGCACTGTGGCAGTGAAACAAGGTCCATATACCAGGATTGTCCCTTCATATTGTAGCTATACATCCAGACTATATCCCGCAGAGCTCAGCTTCCTCTCCTGGACTCCTGACACTCGCGCTTTGGTCCTGTATGGATGGTGACAGTCCTTGTCTGTCAAAGGTGGGTAATACTGTCTGTAGCAGAGGTAGGCAAAGAAAAGTCCAATGAGGGCACCAACCACCACATCTGAAAGAAGAAAAGGGGAAAACCAGAAATATTAGGGAATGCAAACTATGGAAAGTCCAATCTCATCCATTGCCTGCACAGAGGGGGATACAACCCTTCAGATCACCAAGGAGGCCACAAAAGTCATCTTCATACCAGTCTCTTCTAAGACCAGAAAACTCATGATATTGCACATTTGCAGGACACCACTTCAGTTTTTCAGGATTAAGGCCTGGAACCCACTGAAAACCGCAAACGCAACCGCTAGCGTTTTGTCTGAGCGGTTTGCAAGCGGATTCATGCGCGTTTTTGGTCGTGTTTTGCAACATTGTATTTTTTTCCCCAGCGGGTGCCTAGCGTTTTGCGTTTTTATCCTGATTGGTCCTGTGAATTATTTTTCATTTTGTTACAGTGTGCTGAACCGCAAAACGCTAGCAAAACCGCTCAGTTTAGGTTTTGCTGAGCGTTTCTGCTAGCGTTTCAATACTTTACATTGAAGCGCTAACGCTCCCAAAATGCTGCAGGTCCTGCGTTTGCGTTTCTGGGAAACGCAAACGCTCCTGTGGAAGTTGCCCCATCCATTAACATTAGCCCAGCGTTTTGGCAAACTGCTAGCGTATCGCAGTGCTGCCAAAAGCGCTCCTGTGGGTTCCAGCCCTAAAACAAGCTTGTCACAAGCTGAACCCTTGGATATACAGCTGATAGCACACGAGATGAATGGAGGCCTCTACTGCCAACTCTTCATCTTTAAACACACTTCCAGACCTTGTCTGAGACCTCATAAAACATAACTAACTTTATTCCAATAAAAAAAATCATTTATCTTTTTAATTATTTTCTTGATTTGATACATAAAACCTAGTTGGGTAGTGAGGTATATATCATATTGCTAAGAAAGACCAGCAATCGATTGCTGACATTGCTGGAGAGCACAGCTCTCATTTGTTGTTTTTCTTGACTATGTATTTGTAAATAGCTGCGATTATCTTCTGCTATGCACTTTGCACCCTAAGCACTTTTTCATTGTTGCCCTGACAGCTCTATTTTTAAGGAGCCAAAACATGTCGGTTTAAAGGTGGAGGGTTTCTTAAACTTATTTTGAAGTAACCATACATACATACGCCTAAAGGTGCGTACACACGTCAGATAAAAGTCTTTGGAAAATGAAAGATCACAGACCAATTTTACCCCCTTTCATGTAGTATGAGAGCCATACCTACACAGTCTATTCTGTGGAGCCGAACTCCACATCAGATAGAAATCTTTGCAAGATGCTGCACACACAGATGCTGTACACACGCAACAGATCAGTGTCTGCAAAAGATCCATTCCTGCAAAATGCATTCATAGTCTATGACATCTGCAGATCCTCATACACACCTTGTTTAATGGACATTCATCTGCAGATCAGACAATTATCTGCCGATCTGAAGATCCAACCTGGTGGATCTGGTCTACAGATAATTGTCCGTTAAACAAGGTGTGTATGAGATCTGCAGATATCATAGACCAGTGTTTTTCAACCAGTGTTCCGCGGCACACTAGTGTGCCGCGGAACGTTGCCTGGTGTGCCGTCCTCTTCTCCCCCTCCCGCCCGTGCCGCCGCTGTTATTAGCATAGCAGCGGCCGCTCTCCCCTCTCCGGCGCCTGTATATTCTAGCAGCGTATCTCCGGCTGCTCTGTCTGTGTGATGCGGGAGGGAGGGCTCGGTTCCCATAGTAACGGCGATACATATCGCCGTTACAGGAAGCCGCTGCCCGGATAATTCCTTCCGCATCACACAGACAGAGCAGCCGGAGATACGCTGCTAGAATATACACGCGCTGGAGAGGGGAGAGCGGCAGCTGTTAAGGTAATAACAGCGTTGGCCGTGGGGACGGGCGGGAGGCACTATACTGGCTATCCTGGGGCACTATTCTGGGGCACTATACTAGCTATACTGGGGCACTATTCTGGCTATACTGGGGCACTATTCTGGCTATACTGGGGGGCTATACTGGGGCACTATACTAGCTATACTGGGGGGCTATACTGGGGCACTATGCTGGCTATACTGGGGCACTATTCTGGCTATACTGGGGCACTATACTGGCTATACTGGGGCACTATACTGGGGGGCTATACTGGGGCACTATGCTGGCTATACTGGGGCACTATTCTGGCTATACTGGGGCACTATACTGGGGGGCTATACTGGGGCACTATACTGGGGGGCTATACTGGGGGGCTATACTAGCTATACTGGGGGGCTATACTGGGGCACTATGCTGGCTATACTGGGGCACTATGCTGGCTATACTGGGGCACTATACTAGCTATACTGGGGCACTATGCTGGCTATACTGGGGCACTATTCTGGCTATACCGGGGCACTATTCTGGCTATACCGGGGCACTATTCTGGCTATACCGGGGCACTATACTGGGGCACTATGCTGGCTATACTGGGGCACTATACTAGCTATACTGGGGCACTATGCTAGCTATACAGGGGCACTAAGCTGGCTATACTGAGGCAACTAAACTCCCTACACTGGGGCAACTATGCTAGCTATGCAGCCGCAACTCCGCCCGTCGCATATACCCCTGCCTACATATACTGGGACATATACCCCTGCCTACATATACCCCTGCCTACATATACTGTCTGGGACATATACCCCTGCCTACATATACTGGGACATATACCCCTGCCTACATATACCCCTGCCTACATATACTGTCTGGGACATATACCCCTGCCTACATATACTGGGACATATACCCCTGCCTACATATACCCCTGCCTACATATACTGTCTGGGACATATACCCCTGCCTACATATACTGGGACATATACCCCTGCCTACATATACTGGGACATATACCCCTGCCTACATATACTGGGACATATACCCCTGCCTACATATACTGGGACATATACACCTGCCTACATATACTGGGACATATACCCCTGGCTACATATACTGGGACATATACCCCTGCCTACATATACTGGGACATATACCCCCTGCCTACATATACTGGGACATATACCCCCTGCCTACATATACTGGGACATATACCCCCTGCCTACATATACTGGGACATATACCCCCTGCCTACATATACTGGGACATATACCCTTGCCTACATATACTGGGCACATTTACCCCTGGCTACCTGTTCTGGGGACATCTCTACCCCTGGCTACCAGTTCTGGGGACATCTATACCGCTGGCCACCTATTCTGGGGACACCTATAGACCTGGGGCTACCTATTTTTGGGGAACCACTGCTGTCAGATTGAGTGTATTTTGGGGAACTGCTGCCAGGTGAGAGGTGTCTACATATTAAGGGGGCATTCTGCCTATTTATGTGAAAAGCTGTCTATTTATGTGCCTCATGACTGCTGAATTTGTCTTGTTGCGGGCCTCATGGTTACTGACTTTGTCTTGTTGGGGGCCTCATGATTTGTTGGGGGCCTCAAGATTGCTGAATTTGTCTTGTTGGGGGCCTCATGATTGCTGAATTTGTCTTGTTGGGGGCCTCATGATTGCTGAGTTGGTCATGTTGGGGGCCTCATGATTGCTGAATTTGTCTTGATGGGGGGGGGGCTCATGATTGCTGAATTTGTCTTGTTCAGGGTCACATGATGGCTAACTGCGAGACTATGGAAAAAGCTGAATCATCATCATATGAGACAATAGCATTAAACCTACTTTTTCTGCTTTTTAAAACAGAAAATGAAACTGGGAGGTTCTAAAAAAAATGAATAATTTTTTTCAGGAGTACGATGGATGAAATTGTTTATCTTCACAGTTTATTTTCAACTTAATTTTCCATAATGTTCATGTATGAGTTAAAACGTTTGTATTTAGTTTAAATTGCTGTTGGCACTTTGTGATAGTAAAGTGACTTTGCAGTTTGGACACTCGACCTCCAAAAGGTTCGCCACCACTGTCCTAATCTAATGTCCCACCATTGCTTAGTTCATGTAAACTTGTCTCCACCCACGACCACACCCACATTCTGGTTCATGACCACACCCATTTTTCGGCGCGGCGCACGTAGCGCGCCGCATGACGTAGCTCCATTTTTTGGCGCGCTACCAGCCCAAATTTTTAACTCCCCACTTTTTGCCCCCCCTGGAAAATTTTCTGCGGACGCCCATGGCGTGTACGCACCTATAGTTATGGGAGTGATAAGAATTGACCAAAAAAATCCCAGATTAGTCTTTCTTAGCAATATGATATATACCTCACTACCCAACTAGGTTTTATGTATCAAATCAAGAAAATAATAAAATTAAAAAGATAAATGATTTTTATTGGAATAAAGTAAAAGTTATGTTTTATGAGGTCTCAGACAAGGTCTGGAAGTGTGTTTAATTAAAAATCAGATGTGTAGTTTGTAAACTCTTCATCTTTATCAGCAGCCACAAGGAAGCATTTCAGAATGCATTAAAACACATCCCATCAGGGGCTCTGTGCTGGTAAGGCATGACCTGATCCACTTAGGTCTATGTAGTGGGTCACAGTGCAAAAGCACTACTGCAGGGATATTTATAGTACATCTTTAACCAAAAACACAAAACAACTTTTGATAGTTCTAAGTGAAACTGAAAACTCCAATTGCCCTGCGTAATTACTGCAATTTTAAATAGTATTGCCTTATTCCTGTTCCCCCTCCCCTTTTCTCCACTGCTTGTGACAGGCATAGTAGGTTGGCATGTAGACTTGAAGGGGACCTACTGTATATGCTCTCCAGGTCTCTTCTCCTTTCAATTTCCTTCTTCCAGCCATAAGGAAGGAGGAGAGGGCGAGGCTGGACTCCTTTTATGCTTTCAATGGAGCTGAATACAGTACATTTAGCACAGTGGAAAGCTCCTGGCCTAGAGCAGCTGCATCAGACAAGCCGTGCACATGAAATAATCCCACATTAGTTACAATTAAAGGACAACCAAGGTGACGTGTCATGATGAGATAGACATGTGTATATTCAGTGCCTAGCACACACATTACTAGGATGTGTTCCTTCCCCTCCCCCTTTCTCTGCCTTAAAGAGTTAAGCAGGTATACAAGTGACAGTCTGTCTGGGTCAGATTAAAGAATAACCCTCACCGGTAAGCAATTACAGCCATAAAACTGCTTCCGAGAGCAGAAGAGAAAAAAAAGGGTCAATAATTCATACAATTTGAACTATGACATACTTCAATGAAGGCGTCATTGAGCAGAGACAATGGAAACAGTAAAACCTTAAAAACTAGATTTAAATATAAAATTTAAAAACAAAAACAAAAAAAACTGGGATATCAAAAAAAAAATAAATTAAAAAATCATTTTTAGGAGAAGGAGGATAGATGCAATTGTTTTTATCGTGTTTATTTTCACCTCGGATGTCCTTTAAGTGCAGCAACCTGAAGTACTATGTGCAGTTTACTGAAAAATGGAGGTTTAGAACTAATTTGGGTTGATTCTCTAACACATACCGTAACAGGCATTTTTAGGGCCTGACAGTTGCAGAGGAGGTACGTGAGCATAGAGCCTCAGGCATGCTTACCCTGCCAGTGATGCTTGTAGTCACATGTGCGGGACAGCGCTATGGCGATGGCACACAGCAGTGGAAACAAGAAGCTGCACAATCTCCAGGAATGTCCACGACCATTGGGGGAAAAACTTCCCAGTTTTCCCGCAATATAAAAAGCTGCGAATCCCAGTCCAGCAAAGGCAACTAATCGAAAAGAGAAAAGGCACACATTAAACCTCAGAATGGTTCACACACACACACACAATTAGATTAACCAGCGGTTATACCAGATCAAGTGCACTCAGATTAATATGAAGTATTATTAAAACAGTAATTTATCCTGTACTTGTCCCCAAGTTGACACTATGCAACAAGGATTTTCTGTTTAAAAATAAGAACTATAAATAGAAGTAAAAATAAAAATGTTAATTAACCTCTTGATCAATTTTAGCCCTCTATTGTGATCAAAAGATTGCCGGCAGATTTCAGCCTTATTTTTGCATATTACATAACTGACTTACATCAGTATGGCGGCTGTACATTTATGCCTAGCAAAAGCAGTGAATTTGGTGCTGAGGTTTCCTGCTCCAGTGTAATGACCCAGCAGGATACCCAGGGACAAGTGTCAAGGCTTTTGCTGGCATCGCTGTACAGCTGCAGTAGGATTGTATAGGTATTCCTGGTAAATATACTACAAGGATTTTCCATCAGCAGTTTCAATAGAGTTCTCATTTGAGATAAGTGCACCGTTTTTGACCTCAGGTCGGCAGAACTTGTGCTGTAAATTCTTGGAATGCTTTGATCTCTCTCTACCTGCAGAAAATATAGAACCTTGAAGCAGAAGTCCTCTGTTATTGTCTCATACTGCCCCCTAGTGACAAGTGGCATAAATACAAATTCCAGCAGAAAAAAAAAAATAAAAAAAACAAACCACACACACCTAAAATAAAATTGGCCTGGAGCACTTGCAAGTCTAAATAAATTGGCTGCTAAAGGGTTATGAAAATCATTCTATGTTTTGCTATAGTAAATAAGTATGCGATTTATTGATCAGATCACTTTCATTTACGGTTGTTTTTACTTCTGTTTACAGTGAAGTGTCAGTTTTGCAAAACAAAAATTGCAAGATTCTCAGACTGAAATGTCACTGGCAGCTTCACAAGACTTTCAGCTCAATTTTGCTCCTGTATATTGCAATATTGGTTTTCATACATAGCTGCAGTGGTGTAAGTATAGGGGATGCAGAGTCTGCGACCACACCGGGGCCCATGTACCAGAGGGGCCCACTATGGGCCAGCCTTCATCAATCTTATTAGCTTTGCTAAGCTGGCAATGAAGACCTAGATGTGCCTTGCATAGTGGTAATCCTTAAAGGACAACTAAAGTGAGAAGAATATGAAGGCTGCCATATTAATTTCCTTTTAAAGAATACTGGTTGCCTGGCAGCCCTGCTGATCTATTTGGCTGCAGTAGTGTCTGTCAGATCCAACAGGATTAGCTGCATGCTTGTTTCTAGTGTGATTCAAATGTCAAAACACCTGATCTGCATATGCTTGTTCAATGTCTATGGCTAAAGGTGCGTACACACATGCGACTATAGTCGTTTGTAACGATCGTTCCCCGATCTTTACCAACGACGATCGTTACAAAAAACGAACCAACGACTATTAAGGCAAACGACGAACGAGGCAAATCGCTACAAAACAAAGTTCTGTCTTGGCGGATTTTTACCACCGACGATCGTTAGCAAAAGTGGCACATCGTTGGAAACGATCGTTCGTACCAGGCTGGACATGCGCATTTCACTTTTTCTCCAAGGAACTTTACAATTTTATGCGCAGGCGCATTAAGTGCTTTTACGTGGTGTAACGTTCGTTCTAACGATGTGATCGTTACATACTTTTTACAACTAACTTTACTTCGGTCGTTCTTTCGTCAATTAAAAGATCGTTCGTCGTTGACAACGAACGATCGTTGTCGCATGTGTGTACGTAGCATAAAAGTACTAGAGGCAGAGGATCAGCATGGCAGCCAAGCAACTGGTATTACTCAATAGGAAATAAATATAGCAGCCTCCATATCCCTCTAGTTACAGTTATCCTTTAACCGTTTCTGTTCTCGGATTACACCTCTGACACTGCAGCTGCCCTTTGTAGGTTTTGCAGCTCTATATCCATAGAGTTCTTGGAGCCCCATGTAAAACTCACACTGGGTCCCCAAGCATCTTAGGCCTGGTTCCCACCATACACCCAGCTGTGCACGTTTCAGCACCGCGTATAGTGATACGCAAGAAGTGCATAGACAGCACTTCTACCATTCTCATCTAAATCGCTGCGCAGCAGTCCGATACGCTATCGCACTTCTGCATGCATTTTTCAGGAATCACAGCGTGAATGGGATCAGCAGTGCAGCACATAGAAGCAGTGCAGCACATAGCAGTGCAGATGGCGTGCAATCATACGCATTGCAATCACATGCCCATCTGCACTAAATCTCATCAAGGCCTTAGGCCCGGTTCACATTAGCGGTGGCTATCCGGAATAGCCGTGCCGGAGCCGCACCGCATGCTGGCCGGACGAAACGGACGCACGGCATAGCAATGTAAGTCTATGCCAGGGTTCACATGTGTCCGTTTCGTCCGGACCGGAGCCGGACCGGATCCGGACTCCGGTGTCCGTTCCAACATGCGCTATTTTTTGGTCCGGCTCCTCCGGCAGCCGTATCCGGGGCGGAGCCGGACTGCACCATCCGGCCAATGGAAACCAATGAGAACCGGAGAGCGCACAACACACTGGCAAAAAATCCGGATGTTCTACCCCACTTCCTATGCGGATTTTTGCGGCGATATTGGCTGGGGACACATGGGCAAGCATTTTGGAGTGGAGCAGCACAGCTGGATCCGGATCCGGAGATGTTGGCAGCATGTCGGAGGTGGAGGTGAGTGCTAAACAGCAGAGGGCCTGATTCCACAGGTCCCCCTTCTGCTGACCTCCCAGACCCCAACATTTTTTTTTTTTTTATACAGGTTGTTACTCTTTAAGAATCCGGATCCGGACCGCAACCGTGTTCATACCGCACGGAAACCGTATGCAACCGGACCGGATCCGGACAGGAACCGTACGGTTCAGGTCCGATCCGGCTCCGGTGCGGTCCGGACATCCGGTGCGGTTTTTGCAAAACCGCAAGTGTGAACCGGCCCTTAGTTACTCCACTGCACAGATGTGCACCATTACAACATTCAGGCTCTTTTTCCTATTCAATGTATGAGCTCTATTCCTTGGACTGCAGAGCCACCTATGGGCGGATGTGGAACTGCAGACAGAAGTGATGTCACCTGGAAACTGTGGCCATGGTGAAGGCAAGCTGCGGTTGACAATTTAATATTTCTACACTAAATTGCAAACCTGCTTCTCATCTAAATCACCAGTAGTGGACTTGCATACAGAAGGTTATACTGTAATCTGTCCATCATGAGGAGTATAAAACAGCACCAAGAATTTGAATTCATTAATCTCCTGTAAAGTAACTGGGCAATTGCAAAAAGGCTCATTTGATCATTTTTTTAACACCTACTGTACTGGAAATCAGAAAGTGACTTCAGACAATGTCTTAGGACTAGTACAGTATGCACTGGCCCACTACCGGGCTGCAGGCGGTTTTCAGCTGGTACATGATCCTGGCCTCTCTAATCTTAGCCAATTTCATTCAAATCAGTGTGCAGCAGAGCACCACCAGGTGGCGCTGTTCTCACACAGCCATCTGCTGTACTGCTTTAGCTTCTGTACCTGCGCTGGATCAGGAGACATAAAGACTGTCTGTCGCACAGTGGACAGCTGTGAAAGGAGGACAGCACACCTTAGTGATGCTTGGTGCACACTGATCTGGATGAAGGAGTGCGAGATGAGAAGCCAGGCCTGCAGACCGCAGCAATGGAAGAAACTGCAATCTCATCTGGACTAAATTCAGTGCTGCTCCTTCATGCACCATTGGGGCACTCCTGTTCCTGTCAATTCAACCAAACCAACAGTATTTAGTTGGAGGAATCCCCTATAAACTTTATGAAAGGAACACAATTATGCAAGGAGTAAAAATTTATCACAGAAAATCTAGCTGCAAACAGCTTCAACAGTATATGATTATTTCTTCCTGTGATACAATGAGAGCGGCAATGTTCTGCTTGTGATCATTACAAACCAGCAAACTGCTGTGCATCTCCAGCCCTCAGCCTGTGAAAACTTCACTCCCCTCTCCTCCTCCCCTCCGCCTCTGAAATCTCTGGCTAGTAACCTCCTCTTGCCCAGACTGAGCTCCCATAAGCCCTTGCTACTAAAGCTTAGAATGCAAAGGCTCTCTGGAGAAGCTGTGGGCAAGGCTTGTTTAGTTTATAGGGCATTAGAGTATTAAAACAAGAATTTGGCTTGAGGAATACCCTATAAACTATATGAAAGGAACACAATTATGCAATGAGTAAAAGTATCTCGGATCCAATTTAATGTACCAGTGCAGCTCTGTTCCCATCTGTTCTTTGATAATGCTGCCATTATGTACACATGTGCAGCAGCAAAATCAGAGGTGTTGCACAGAATGCCACTACTAATGTAGATAATGGATACTAGAATATCAGTTAGAACTTAAATCATATTCTACTATCACCTTCCATAACCTTCCTCTCACTCTAACATACTTCCCCTACTCTACACCCAGCCCCGCCCCATAGAAAAAAAAATTAGCATTGGAAATCAGTCCTGGTCAAAAATAGGCTGGGGACCCCTGCTTTAAGCCACCCATCCTACAGCACCAGAAAGTAGTCTTTGTTGAAAGCTTGATTTTGAATCCTTTGGAAAATTTGTTGGAAACCATGAAGACCGCATACAGTCAGATGCTAGAGCTAAGCAGCACTGAAGCGCTAGCACAATACTATCTAATGGCAGTGATCTCACTGCCACAAATCGTGGATGATTCGCTATTAGCAGCAATCGCAAGATGCAGCATTTTAACACGATTCTAGAGTGATTGCAATACTGGGTTTAAAAAAACTGGCTAATTGCGATCACTCAAACATCACACGAGTGAACAGTGATTTTACCGCATTAACTGCAGTAAAATCACCCATGCAAAGCATTTTGCGATTGCCAGTGTGAATGGGCCCTAAAAGAGGAATTCCAGGAAAAATAATGTAATAAAAAGTTTCATTTTTACAATAATTATGTATAAATGATTTAGTCAGTGTTTGCCCATTGTAAGATCTTTTAAATCCCCGATTTACATTGTGACTTTTTTACTGTTGGCAGGTGATCAGGGGCGTAGCAATAGGGGGTGCAGAGGTTGCGACCGCATCGGGGCCCTTGGGCCAGAGGGGCCCCGTAGGGCCCTCCCTGAACTGCAGTATTAGCTCTCTATTGGTCCTGTGCTCATAATAATTACTTTTATAGATACTTTGAATAGTGATAATCATTAACAAACTGTTCCCCATCCCCTTCTTGCACCTCTAACACTGTAGTTGCCATTGGCAAGTTTTGGCGTGCTGTATCAATTGTTATGTATAGAGTGCTTGGGGGGGGCCCCATGTAAAACTTGCATCGGGGCCCAAAGCTCCTAAGTTACGCCACTGCAGGTGATGTAGCTGCTGCTTGCTGTTTTGGCAGTTGGAAACAGCTGTAAACAGCCATTTCCCACAATGCAGCAAGGTTCACAGACAGGAAACTGCCAAGAGTACCATGGTCCTCAGAGTTTCACCACAATATCTGCCATACAGCGCCCCCTGATGGTCTGTTTGTGAAAAGGAATTGATTTCTCATGTAAAAGGGGGTGCCACCTACTGATTGGGATAAAGTTCAATTCTTGGTCAGAGTTTCTCTTTAAAGAGGAACTCCAGTGAACATTTTACTGTTGGCAGGTGATGTAGCTGCTGCATGGTTTTTGGCAGTTGGAAACGGCTGTAAACAGCTATTTTCCACAATGCAACAAGGTTCACAGACAGGAAACTGCCAAAAGTTCAAACTTTTCTTGTGGGAGGTGTTTACCACAATATCAGTCATCCTGATGGTCCGTTTGTGAAAAGGAATAGATTTCTCATGTAAAAAAAAAAAAAAAAAAAAAAAAAGTGTAAAAGGGGGTATCAGCTACTGATGGCCCGTTCAGACTACAAAGTGCGGACCGCAACGCATGCGGACCGCAACGCGTACGAACGCACGCCATCCGCGTTCATATGCGTTGCGTGGCTGATCCCATCACTGAAAAGTGAATAGGACAGCCGCGCGTTTTTGTAAAATCTGCGTGCAGCATGCGTTCCCGGACCGCACAGGTCCGGAACGCATGCTGTGTGAACATCAGACATTGCACTCTATGCAATGTCTGATGTCCTGCGTGTCGCCCCCCCCCCCCCCCCCCCCCGCACGTGTTTCCAAAACGCATATGGAAACGCGTGCAGTGTGAACGGGCCCTAAGATAAAGTTCAATTCTTGGTCGGAGTTTCTCTTGAAGGACATTCCTTAATAAGTGACATTCCTCACAGCAATGCAGCTGGGAGGAATCCCTCCTATCTCAGTAACAGCTGAGCCATGCAGGGCAGCTTTCCCAGTGGCTCACTGTAATGCACAGGTAAATGTGCAACAAAAGGAGAGAATATAATAATAAAAAAGTTCTCATGCCTGTAGTAATCTCAGGCATGCAGCTTCTAATAACAGCCCCACGTATATATACACATACAGTTTCCTGGGGAACACCAGAAAGTAGTAAGGTAGAAATGCCTTGAATGCCTCTGTAGTTATGCTTTGTGTTAGTTGATTAAATCTTGCATCATAGCATTCAGCACAGCAGCCTAGAGTCTAGAGAGGCATTGGGATGAGTTACCAGGTCAGGAATGCTAGGCAGCTACAGAAGCTGTATCCAGTCTGAGCTGGGAGAACTCAGCTGTGTGAGGCAGCACAGGACTATGGAAGCCTGTATATCTGGCAATATCCAGCTGAAGGGTATTCTGTTTTTTAGTTGCCATCTGCAGCGTGTGGTATAGAGTCGGAGGTGGAAAGTAGCAGGTTTGTGTGACAGACCAGGATTACACAGTATTTACATGAGGAATGGCCGCTGGGAAAGCTCTTGCGTCCTTCAGTCACCACTTCCGGGTCGCCTGTACACTCCAGTCCTGGCAATTCCTTCCCATCTGGGAAACAGCGCAGCAAGAAGTCTGGGCGCGGCCTAAAAACACAAAGTCATTCAGGGCTCAGGATCCAATATAAATACAGGCAGCAGTCATATGGACAGTACAGGGATTGCCAGAACCAGAGATGGCCAATGAGATTACAGCTTACATGAAGCTTGTAATAAGGCCAGATTCAGCAGGAAATGCACTTACCCAATTCCCAGCCACATGGAATTTGTATTTGATTACCAGACTCTTGTCCAGAGATCCTGTGATCAGCACACAAGCAATCACATATACTGTATGTTTTATTATAAAAATCGGCAGTGCTATCGCAAGTGCTGAGCGATTTATACTGATTTTTACAGGGCTTTTCGCTTAGAAAAGCACTTTTATAAGATCTTTTGCTCAGCAATGATATTTTTCACTTCCTGACAATGGTCAGGAAGTGAACTCTAACCCAGAAATGAATAAATATGTATTTATTCATAAAAGTGCTTTTTTAAGTGCTTTGTGATTTCCCTACACCTTCTATTGAGCCAAAGCACTCAGAAAATGGTACAAGTAGCGCCTTTACGATTTCAATGAAATTAAAACACTTACATGTGTACACTGTCATAGGAAGTCATTACACAAGCACTTTTAGAGCGCAAAAAAAAAAAAAAAAAAAAAAAAATTGAAAAAAATAAGCAAACGCTGATAATGTGAACAAGCCCTTAAGGTACACCAGGCGACTGACCAACCAATACGAGTATTATAATCAAATGTAAATTGGTGCCGTCAAGAGCATGCACGATTGAGGATGCGACCAATGTCAGACAAAAATTGGTAGCATGTATTGGAGCGGACATGCTGCAAGATGTCGGCCCAACGTGCTTGTGGGTTACCTCCCCGGTAACTACGTGCGCGGCAGCGTCACTAGGCCGATTCTCCCAAGATTTCATGCGGGAATCTGCCTGCGGTGTATGGGCAGCTGATAGATGTCTCTTAGCCAAATCTGCCCATCATCGTTAGAGGTATGGCCACCTTTATATTACAATAGGAACACAAGATAATGAACACCTCTGATAGAAGTTAAGGTAGCCATACATCAGCAGATTAGACAAAGACAAAATTTATCTTGAATCTAAATTCAAGATAAAATTTGTCTCTAGTCATAGCTGCCCATATACCGCAGGCCGATTCCAGCATGAATTCTTCAGGGAATCGGCTGAGCCCACCCCGCCACTACCCCACTATAAACGTGGCCCCATGTGTGCATTTATACATTACCTGCCCTGTATCAGCCACCGCACCTCCGCGTGGTGTCCGTCCATCTCTTCAGAGTCTATCAGCCGCATACACACCGGTGGTGCATAGTGTCGGACGTCAGATGCTGTGCGCCGCTAGCATCTATGCAGCTGTTAGAACCCGGGGGGAGACTGACGCCATGCGGAAGGCTGATACAGGACAGGTAGTGTATAAATGCACACAGGGGGAGGGGTTTCGTTGCTTGTTCTGAAATGATAATCTAATCAGATGGTCGATCGCCCGCCACATTGCCTGATGTATGGCCACCTTTAGAAGGGACCCTGAGCAGTACCCTACAATCAAGCATTTCACTTACCTGGGGCTTTCTCCAGCCCACCGGCGTCCGCCTGGCTCCTCTCCGTGTCCCGCCGACTGCTCCAGTAACCGGCGACACTCGGTGCCGGGACGACTCTTCCGGATTTTGCCGCTCTGCATCATCAGTGGCTGGCGTGATAGTCCAGCGCAGTTTAGTGTTAGAAAACCACGCATGTGAAGGACTGTCACGCTGGCCTCCGTGATGACGCCAAGCAGGTAGAGTCGGCCCGACACCCGCTGGTGGGACACGGAGAGGAGCCAGGACGACCCCAGGGGACCGCGCAGTCTACGGCGGGCTGGAGGAAGCACCAGGTAAGTGATATTTTTTATTGTAGGGTACTGCTCAGAGTCCCTTTAGATTGTCAACTCCTGTGATGACCGATATGACCACACACGGGGGAAGAGGTTTATACCATGTAAATTCACAATAATGAGCATACAATTTCATATTGTATATACAAAGCACACTGATCAAATTACAGACAAAACAAATGCATTGGAGCCACTATAATGCCATCTTAGCAAAACAGATGTGCGATATTCTTGTAATTGGAATGGAAGTACAATGAAAACATACAACCTCCCAGTGTCAATTTCCCCATCCACAGATGTTCCAGCAGGAAGCAATGCTACTTCTCACCACTAGAGGGGGACATTTACAAGAGAAACTAAAGCCACAGCTGGGTAAGTCTGCCAGGTGTGCATTTTTTATTATTATTTTTATTTATTTATTAAGGCTACATGGCCAAGGGAAACAAATTTTCGTTACCTGGGCCACAGCCCTGGAATACAGAGAAATCATGAAAACATTTCCAAGCAGAGGAACAACAACAACAACAAAAAAAAACAAAAAACACATACCTTCCAACTAGGAGTTTTATTGTATTGGTGAAGATGCCATTAAGAGCTAAAGACAAACTGGCAGCTGTAGAGGCAAAATGAAAAATATACAGGAAGTCAGAACTCAGGCAACAAATGGGCTGTACTGCAGAGGGAAATTACCAATCCTGGCACATACAACACTGCCACCCCTAACCACAAGGTTACATTATCCCGGAGTGTCAAACTCAACCATGCAGGGGCAAAAAATAAAATAAAAAATAAAATCTAAAACAGTGTAAGTAGTGGGCAAAAGTGTTTATTAAGCTATAAATATTCTCAAACGAAGTAGGGTAACTATAGTGAACATGGGGAGGGGCAGCTCCTCCCCCTTCTGCAGAGTAGTGCTGTGGAGCAGTTTAATATTTACCTGCCCCATTACTGCTTTGGCAGAGTAGGATTAATATTAATATAATATTAATATGAAATGCAGCCCAATGCAAGATTGTAGCCTTTACATAGTCTTTTTGGTAAGCCAACGAGGGGGTTTGGTTCCCAAGAAGGGGTCCCTTGGTAATTTTGATAGGGGGTGAGGTTAATGGGTGGTTGCTGCAACCCACCTCAAACTGACAATGTTTCAACCACAAATTGTCACTGGCGGCCTCCTTTGGTTGGCAAGACTGGGCGTGGTTATTCTTTTACTGGCTACAATGATGCACATTTGAAGCTCTAGCGGGCCACATAAATGGCAAGGAGGGCCACATTTAGCCCACGGGCCTTGTGTTTGACACCTGTGTGTTATTGATAAGTGTGGGTTCCCAACACCCCTTCCCTCCAGTTTCTCAACACATGGCATATGTAATAACCCAGGGGGCACTGAAACAGGTTACAGGCAATCCATGATATTTTTCAGATTACCATTGATAACGCATATATAAACAAAACCAGAATAAGTATTTAAAGTTGGTTAAAGGCATCAAGGGATTATCCACAATTGAGTACAGTACTAATCGATCTCTCAAGGGGTACTTGAGCTGATGTTAGCCACAGTAGTGGGCACTTGGCCATGTAGGCATTAAAGTGAACCTCCGGACTAAAAAAAAAAAAAAAAAAAAAAAAAAAAAAAATTTCGACTCAGCAGCACTGAAAAGGCTTGGTGTTTCTTTAACAGTTTCACAGCATCAGAACTTTGCTTCTCTTATACAAGCCTCATTTTTAGCTGCACAGAGGAAAACTGCCCGTGCTCTTTTCCCTAATGCTGTGCAAAGCATGATGGGATTTCTGATGTTCTCTTTCTGCTGTTTTGGTGCAAATTTTTTTTACATTTTGAATTTGACATTTGAAGTCTAGCGTGCGCAGCTGGGAGGGGTGATCAGCACACCAGACAGTTCGAACTGTGGCTCCTGCTCCCTGTCACCTCCTTTCAACCAAAAAGATGGCTGCCCCGTGACAAAGATGGCAGCCCCCATGAATCACAAACATTTGCCTGTTCTTTTAGGCTTCTTGCACACCAAGACGTTGCATTAGGTGGCACGTTAAGGTCGCATAACGTGCACCTAACACAACGTATGGTGCTGCAAGAGCCGACGGTAGAGTGAGCCGCGTTAGGCAGCTCGAGTCCTATAATGTCTCCCAGAGTGGCGCTGATTGGCCAGCGGGACCACGTGATGCGGAGCGAGACACTCCGCATCACGTGGTCCCGCCAGCCAATCAGCGCCCGCCAGTGCAGTGAATATTAAGTAGCCATGTGCACGGCTACTGTAGCTGGCTCTCCCCGCCTCCTCTCCGCCCCCCACTGCGCATGTGCAAACAGTCTAACGCGGCTATAGCCGCTCCAACGCCGTAGCATGCTGCACTTTGCACAGAACGTGCAGCGTTACATGTAACGCAACGTGGGCTGTGTGAACAGCCCACTTGTGTTACATTGCTGTGCGTTGGGGGAGCGTTACAGGCGCACTAACGTGCGCCTGTAACGTCTTGGTGTGTAAGCAGCCTTAAAACAGTGTGGGTAAGAGATTATATTACCTATCTATTCTAATTAACATAACTAATGTAACTTAATGACAGTATGTTTGCTTAGGCTGAAGTTCCCCTTTAACAGAGTACAGGCTATAATAATAAGGTTGAGAAACGCTGGTGTAGTGTGTTGCTCTGCAGGAAGAACATACATAATAGAAGCAGGACACCGTGTGAAACAAACAATGTTTATTGGAAGTGGAGTGCAACACTACAGTGCATAGTAAGTGCACATCCAGTGACAATACGCTTGCAGAGCTTTGCTACATGCAGTTGGGAGATTCTGAAGAACTAAAAAAAAAAAAAAAAAAAAAAAAAAAAAAAAAAAGGAGATACTTACCTCAGGAGAGGGAAGCCCTGCCCAGTCCCAGCAGTGTGTGCACAGCGCAGCCCACCCCAACACGACACAACACGACTACGTCCTATAGAGCGCTCCCTTGTGGCTGCAGCTCTGACACTGAGTCCACCAGGAGAAAAGCACAATATAAATATTCTGTGTCTTGTCTTATGGTGTGGCGGCAGCATATCTGTATAGACTAATGCAATGTACCACCGACAGGGTTGGATGTGACTCTGGATCAGAGTCATACCAGTGAAATGAATGGCAATGCAATTTGGCATCATTCAAAATGTGTGTGGATAGGTTTCCCCCCACAGCAGAAAATACAACAGAAGCGTGTGAAAAATACATAGGAAAGGTTTGGGCACTTTCTACATATCCATTTTGATGCGCTGTCCCCTGTGGTAAAATGCAGGGCACGCAACACTGACAAGCACAGGAATGGCTTTCACATGGGGCTAATTAATAAGCAGACAAGGGTTTTCAAGATGTCTTCATCACAGAGTTCCTACAAACACATGAAGGGAAAATGCTCCAGTTGTCTGCAAGGGCTCGTTTCCACTATTGCGGTGCGGAATCGCCTGGATTCCACCTCTGATGAAATCGCATGCGGATGCGATTCCGCATGCGTTTTTTGCCGCGAATTCGCATAGGTGAGGGTATATGCGATTTTAACCATGTCACTGCCTGTGTGAATTTACATTGGTACCTATGCGAATTCGCAGCAAAAAACGCATGGGGAAAACGCATGCGATTTCCCTATTAAATACATTATGTGCGATTCGCCTGCATTCCACACGCAGGCGAATTCTGCAGGGTGTTCCGTGCAGATTTTCTCTGCACAATAAAACGCTCCCGCAGACGCATAAGTGGAAACAGGCCCATTCACTTATATTGTCTATGCGAATCCGCATACGCAAGACGCATGCGGATTCGCGATAGTGGAAACGGGGCCCAAAAGGTTCTAAACAAAAATGGCTGCTGCTGCCACCAACTGCAGAGAAGGTCACACAAAAATTGCTGAAGAATTACCAAGTATCGCCTCTCGTGAATCTGCACGATCTGCTCGCCGACAGAAGCGGGCCAAAATTACAACCGAAACCGGGGCCAGGAAGGAGATGAGCTAGAAACAAACAAGAATTAACAGAGCATCAGAAACGGCACGATTTGCCTACAATCTCCAGAGGATCAGTAATAAGGTCAGTAAGGACTGGTACATATGGGCGCCTGCCCGGCTTTCAGTTGCGATCAGCGTTTTCGTATCCACAGGGAGACATTAGCCGCCGCAGTTAACCACCCCAGGACGCTACAGAGGTCGCCTCGAGAGAAGGAAAAAAAAAAAAAAATCTGAACGCTGCGTTCGCGTATACGCCGGTACAAACTCTCCCATTTGCTGGAATGGGAGCATTTAACGCCGAGTCCTGAACACCGGCTGTAGGCGTGGGGCAGACGCCCATGTGAACCAGCCCTAATGTATACTTCCTACTAACAAAGAACAAGAATTAACAGAGCATCAGAAATGGCACGATTTGCCTACAATCTCCAAAGGATCAATAATGTATACTTCTTACTTCCTGAATGTGCTCCTCCCACAAAGTTTATAACCAATCACATCACTGGTAACAGAGCTTGTGAAAAAGTTTCTATTCAAAATCTGGAGTTGTGGTTAGGTCATCTCAGAGCAAGCCTGCATGTGGAGGTCCGTTTTGAGTGCTCCCCCTTAATATTCCAGTAAAAGGGGAAAAAACCATCATAAATCTTCCACTATACAAGTCATATCCATGCTTGCTTACAGGCCAGAAGGATCAGGTGGTGAGGGCTGTGCACGTCCCCATCAGCATCCTTACAGTGCTGGGATAAGACCTACATCAGAATAGTGGCAAGTATTGGAAATGTCAACATACCCAGAGACAAAATTCCCTGAGCACCCGTATTGGGGATTAGTGTAACCACCTGTGTGGCAGGGTGGCGACGGGTCTCTTGTTAACTAGAATTAAGCTAGGAGTGCTGCTTGTTTAATGCCAGTTTTTCTATTCACATATATGAGGACAAACCGTTAAGATTTTGAATACTGGGAGCAGATAGTCTAGGTAAAATTGGTCAGTGATTGACCAATCAAAATTGAAGGTACATACCAGGCTTAAGTTACATCGTTCTAGTTGGTTGGGGGACAGGAAACACACGGATGCAGAAGGTAGGTGTAAAAGCCTTGAACGGCCTTTCCCCTTTAAAAAGGGGACAATTCTTTCCAGACATCAGGAGGCAGACAGATAAATCCCTGGAACAACTCTGCTGGGAATGACCTAGCAATTCTAGCCATGAGGTCCTTTAAATGTAAGAAACATCCAAGCCCGTTTTACATGAGTGTATAGAAGTTGCCATAACTATTTCCTGATGTTCGATATTCCAGATTTTAAAGGTGGCCATACATCAGGCAACTTGGCGACCGATCGCCCATCCAATTTGATCATAATAGAATTGGATGGAAGTCTGTGCCACCAAGTGCATGCCCGACAATGCAAGCAATTTGGGGCCGAAACTGGTCGCATTAGTCGGCCACACATGCTGCAAGATGTAGGGCCGACTTGCCCGATCGAGTGAGCGGAGGTAAATGCATGCGACATTGGTAGGAGCAACAAACTGTCCCTCCGGTGCCCAGTGCAAAGTGATACATTGTCTGTGGCCTCTGCTTGTCACCTCCGCTGGCTCCAGGCGCACTCTGTTCTCCATACACTCGTCCCAAGTGGATGCCTAGTAAGAGCATGCGTGGTCAGACACACATGGCCACGTTACTAAGCAACCACGTGGCGAGTGTGAATGGAGAACTGGTGCCAGTGGAGGACAAGGGGAGGCCACGGAGGACAGGTAATGTATCACTTGAAAGGTAACATTAGGGGGATAGCATCAGGGGAGCATCACAACATCTGGCCGTTCCTGATCTATTTCAGTATGAAATTAATCGGGAATCGGCTTGCGGTGTATGGGCAGCCAACAGATCTCTCTCTAATCAGATTCGAGAGAGCTCTCTTGGTTGAATCTGCCGATACACTTACTGTAAAGAACACCTTAATAGATGCCAAAACCTATCTTCCCCCCATATACAGATCATGTTCCCTAGTCCTTTGTACAAGCCTAGGGACAAAAATCTCACCCGCCAAACTTATGTATTTATACCAGCTAAATAAACCCAGTTTGTTCAGTCCGGGCTGGGTCCATTGACTATTAAGAATGTAGGCCACCAATATTTAAAAAAAAAAAAAAAAAAAAAAAAAAAAAAAAAAAAAGGGGGGGGGGGGGGAGGGGGAGGAAGAAACCAGAACACCATGGTTTACAAAACAGAGGCAGCACAAAGTCTTGTCTGCATTCTTGTGTGCAGGATTTTGTACACTGCATCAGATTCCTGCTCTGTGGGGGCCACTTGGGGTTGACAGGAGGGCACTAGTCTACGTTAGGGAACCCAGCAGGAAACCTCATAGGGAGCAGTTCAACCACAGGATCCCTTTTACAGCACAAAGCATTGTGATTGGCCAAATGTGGGTGTAATTTACTACAATCTATAGGAAACCTAGCAGCTTGAGAGGGAGCTACCCATCCAATCATTTTAGCTGAATTTCCTTATGGAGGTTTCCCGCTGGGTCCCCCTAAAGTAGACTAGTAGATAAGAGCACATGTAAAAGCAGACCTGTACTGCCCAAGGAACAAGGAGTCGAGGAGTTGCAATTTTGCCTTCCCAGTGGCACGGAGCAGCTCAGAGCGCAGGTGCGGCTGTACTCATGCAGACTGGCCCTGCTAGTACAAGCTCTAGTTGGATGTGTTCAGAGGCTCCAAGCGCAGCAACGTTCGTGTAAAGGAAGATGTGGGAAGCCTCTGGACTATTAAGAGGCTATCCAGGTAAGTATCTAACTTTGCCAACAAGGGAAAGGCTATAAGTACGCAGAAAAACTCCAGCAGCCACATATGTGCAGAGTACTTACAAACATACTGTTAGTGGGGACCCGATCAGAAACCACATAGGGGTTTCTATAAAGCCACATTTCTTCTGGTTGGATCACTCTCTGGAAGGGGTACATCATCTCTGTCAACCTAAAATAAAAACAAAAAACAAATGTATAAGCAAGGAAGAAAAAAAAAAAAAAAAAAAAAAAAAAAAAAAAGGAAAAGTGGGTGAGGCGGATATACAAAACCCAACTAAGCTAGCTGTGTGGAAAGCACTCACTTGGCAATAAGACTACTGTCAGTCCGTGAGGATATCCAGGCTTTCAAGCCATATGATCTTCGAGCTTAGGGACATTTCCTAACAGTGCTGTGGTAAATTATGAGGCAAACGGTTGTGTCATGTTTAGGGTTCTTACTCCATGGAAATCAGCAAATATGCAGACATGGGGAGGATCTATGGAGACATCCACACAAGCTTTGGAAGTTAAAAGGATTGATCAGCATGTTTAGTAGACTGGAGTCACACAGGTCTCCTACTCTGTGTTAAATTACCAGGCAAAACAGACACAACAGGTCCACTAGGGTCCAATATGTGGCTGTGGCAGGAGCAGTGCACAATATAGATGTTAAATGCTAGTGAGAATCTACCGTTTTAGTCAAGTGGTTAAAAGGACAACTGAAGTGAGAATTGTCTAAGATGCACAATCTGGCACTGTGTATCTTTTTGCTTATTACCTGTATTTTGTCACCAGTTATTGTCTGTAACCTTATTTATTGTCCAGTGCTGCGTAATATGTTTGCAACTATAAATCCAATAAATAGTAAGCAATTTTTATATGGAGGCTGCTATATTTTTAAACAAATACCAGGTGCCAGATCTGACAATGTCAGAAACATCTGATCTGCTGCATGCTTGTTCAGGGTCTATAGCTGAAAGTATTAGAGGCAGAGAATCAGCAGGGCAGCCAGGCAACTGGTATTGTTTAAATAGAAATAAATATGTTGCCCGCCTCCATATACCTCTGGTTACAGTTGTACTTTAATATCTTGAACAGGAAAGGCAATCTAAACAGTCATCTGTAAAGGTGCCCATTAGTACAGTCTTTATTGTATAATCTTACCATTTGTATGTAACTTACCTAAACCTTCCATTCAAACCATGTTCACTCAGTTTACTCTTCCTCTATGTTTGGGAGGATCGCATCATTGAAGCTAGGTACACTGGATTAAACTCGGCTGAGGCATGCAGAATCTGTAGCCACAACAGCCGAACAACTCCTAAATACATTGTTCTCACCCCACCTGCTGGAAGCTGCTCTGTCAGGTGCCACATGTCGTCCCTCTCCCCCCCTGCACAGCAACAGATACGTTGCTAGCCTATTGGCTTGCAATACATCTGTACAGCACTTGGCCCAAAAATTATTGCATAAGGCAGGGGGTGTCGAACTCAATCATGAAAGGGGCCAAAAACTACAACATAGTCTAAGTTGCGGGTCAAATAGTTTGTTCAATAAGTGCTAAATCTTAATCTCAAACTGATGTCATTTTATTGACCATGGGGGGGGGCTGCTCCCCCCGCCCCCCCCCCCCCCCCCCCCCCCCCTTCTGCAGAGTAGTGCAGTGGAGCAGTTTAATATTTACCTGCTCCAGTGCCGCTTCAGGTCTTCTCGGATCTTCCCAACAGCCACATGCTCTATGCAGCAGACCTCTGGCTCCTGAGGCATGTCAAGTGATTGGGAAAAGGAAGTATGGAAGCACAGAGCATGCGACTGCCAGGAAGCATAGAAGCGACAACTCAACGCTGCAGCAGGTGAAGACACGTGGTGAGACAGTTACAGCAATAAAGAAATCAATGAGCACACTTCCTCAAGCCCCATCAGCACGATGCTACAGCCACACTTCAGAGCCAACGTTTCAGGAAGTTACAACTAAAGTCTATGTACAAAAAAAAAAAAAAACAAAAAAAAAAAAAAAACAAACAAACAAAAAAAAACACGAGAGCCCGAAATAGAACTCATTTTCCTGCATCTATCTTCTGGACACAGTAGCCACAAGGTGCCTGGAGCAGTTTAGGATTAGATTCAGTCATGTGGGTGGATACACCAGTCTGTCCAAGGACATGCCCTGTAAGCCTGGCTGTATGCCCTGTACCTTGTGCTAAAGGCCCCAGCAGCAGGGCACCTTCACTAGGTAATGTGTGCAGCATGACAGGGTCACTTGCTGCGAGACCCCCAGCCCGACAGTGCAGCAGCGAACAGCATCAGTATCAGATCAGGATCAGTAAGCCATGCAGTTTTAGTGCTGCATGCACATCTTTCTGCTTGATCAGCAGGGCCAGCGCTTCCATTGAGGCAAAGAGGACAATCGCCCCAGGACCCCAACACCACTACAGGTGTCCCCACGCTGCTGGATCCCCCCTCCCCCAGTGGTCTCCCCCGCTGACTGCTCCAATGGCCCCCGGCTCCACATGTTCCCTAGCCGAGCCTGAGCTGTCTTTTAACAACTCAATTGTCCCCAGTGGCTGCTCCTTACCGATCTCTGTCTTCAGCAATGCCACCTGCATGCCTGGCATATGTTATTTACACATTATATAAATATGCGCCGGATAAAGAAAATGCAGGCAAATGAGCTGATGAAAAATCTGAACGGAGCCGCTGCCGGTTCAGGGGAGTGGTTACCAGGGCTGTGGAGTCGGAGATGGAGTTTGCGTCGAAGCAATTTTGGGTACCCGGAGTCGGGGATTTTATAAACTGAGGAGTCGGATGATTTTTGTACAAAATCCACAGCCCTGGTAAGTAGACTAAGGAGTCAGAGTCATTTTGGGTACCCGGAGGTTTCATAAACTGAAGGGGGGTCGGAAGATTTTTGCACCGCTTCCACAGCGCTGGTTGTTTCAAGGCAGCTCAGGCTCAGCTCTTAGCTACAGAGGGCATAGGAGCAGTCAGTGGGAAACTACCTGGGAGGTCTGATGGAGCAGGGGGGCCGGGGCAGGTGGTTGGTGGGGGAGGTTAGACTCCTCCCCCAGTTACTTTTGCCTCGGCCCCATGCCGCTTGCACTGGCTCTGACCCATCAGTGGGTGAAGTCATCAGGTGTGCAGCTGCAGAGCAAAAATGGATGGTCGACAATAAGGTTCTTTCATAGTGTTCTGAGCCCCTTCTAGTGGCTGATCCTCTGGCAAAGATCACATGTGCAGCACCCGGGTATTGGCAAGTGGTGGGGATCACTGTTCAGGCCACTGACTTGCAAGGTTTGAGGAATGGCCAGCACACTAGTGTAATGAGCATTTTCCTTCAAAGGCCCAGATCTGGTAGCAACAGAGTACACAGTTTCTCTTGGTGGACTGCTGTACTTACAGGAATATTCCCAGAAGCAGGACTCTGATAAGACACTCCGCAGCACACCCTTCCAGGATCCTCTTCTCCATCCCAGTGCAAAGATCGAATCCTGTGTGATAAGGAGAGACAGGTAAGAAGATCTAATCTGTGCACACCCATCGCCTAGCCACATCCTCCCTCTGACAGCCTAGTTATCCAGGCTAAGGCGTCAGTATTTGCACTTTACAAATTACACTCCATTCTAAATGATGAAACAGATCAGAGCAAATGACCCTTTGAACTTCCTGTCAGTAAAACCTTAAACAAGAAACAGAGACAGGTTGAGATAAGGGCTTCAGAAATAAGCACTAAAGCCGACCCAAGTTGGGTCGTAGAGCTCAGAGAAGATCTTTTGCATAGATAACTTAAGTTTAACACTTCCTGTACTGTAAACAATAGGAGACTGTTCTTTGCTACTAATGTTTCTATTTCTTAGCTGTACTACAAATACAACTCATCATACGTTAATTTTCACTTCAGATTCCTTTTAAGGGCTCTGCCTCTAACACAAGAGACTAGGGCAGCCTTTCTCAACCATTTTACCATGGAGGAACCCTACAAAAAAAACGAAAACAAAACAAAAAAAAACAAAAACAAAAAAAAAACACACATTTTGATCTTGAGGAACACCTGCATTTATTTTGCAGGAGGAATGGTCTTTAAAAGTAGGTGTGGCTGTTTATTTCACTACCTCCTATTACACTGCCGCTCATTACACCGTCTTCTTCTAGCGCTTTTTATTTATGTGCTCATTATTCTGACCCCCAAATTTAGTGCTTCTTTTTACATTACCCCCAATTATAATGTGCTGTATTATAATTTCCCCACGATGGGGGAAAATGCCAAGGAACCCCTGCAAAGTACTCATGGAACACTGGTTGAGAAAGTCTGGACTAGGGTGTGAATCTTGGCTGTTCCTGTTCAGAAAGCCAGCACCTATTTAGTGAGGAGACCTTGGGCAAATCTCCCTAACACTGCTACTGCCTCCTGAGCCCACCCTAGTGGCTGCAGCTCTGGAGCTTTGAGTCCACCAGTAGAAAAGCATGGTATAAATGTTCTGTGCCTTGTCTGCAAGGCCCACATTACTTTGTTTAATCGGTAAGAAATGGGCTGCATGTGATTCCCAGCTTGCTTTTGTTGGGTAACCATTGTGCCATTCTCAGAGCAAATGTTCCTGGAACAGCAGCCTTCACTTCCTGCGAACTGACGTTAAGGCGGCGTTAATGTTTAACCACTTGCCGACCGCACGCTTATACCGTGCGTCGGCAAAGTGGCAGCTGCAGGACCAGCGACGCAGTATTGCGTCGCCAGCTGCAGGCTGATCAGGAAGCAACCGCTCGCGCGAGCGGCTGCTTCCTGTCAATTCACGGCGGGGGGCTCCGTGAATAGCCTGCGGGCCGCCATGTGACAGGGGACAGCCTGTCACTGGCTGCACAGGACGGATAGCGTCCTGTGCAGCCCGGTTCACCAGAGGGGGGCCAGGTAGGAGCGGATTTCGCCGCGGAGGGGGGCTTTGAGGTGCCCCCCCCCGCAACACCCGGCAGGCAGGAGCGATCAGACCCCCCCAGCACATCATCCCCTAGTGAGGAAAAAAAGGGGGGCGATCTGGTCGCTCTGCCTGCACCCTGATCTGTGCTAGGGGCTGCAGAGCCCACCCAGCACAGATCAGCTAAAACAGTGCTGGTCCTTAAGGGGGGGGGGGTAAAGGGTGGGTCCTCAAGTGGTTAAATCTGCTGGAAAGCATTCTTTCAGTCAATGGGGCTACTACAAGGGAAGTGATGTGTGCTGAGGGGGTGGGGTCTAGAGGAATAAACCCTTTGCACCAGGTGACAAAGGAAGTCTTAAGGTGGGTACACACATCAGATAAAAGTCTTTGGAAAATTAAAGATCACAGACCAAAATTTTACCCCCTTTCATGTAGTATGAGAGCCATACCTACACAGTCTATTCTATGGAGCTGAACTCCCCATCAGACAGAAATCTTTGCAAGATGCTGTACACATTCAAAAGATCAGTATCTGCAAAATGCATTTATAGTCTATGATATCTGCAGATCTCATACACACCTTGTTTAACAGACAACCATCTGCAGATCCAAAGATCCTTCCTGGTGGATCTGATCTGCAGATGATTGTCCGTTAAACGTGTGTATGAGATCTGCAGATATAGACTATAAATGCATTTTGCAGGAACAGATCTTTTGCATGTGTACAGCATCTTTGTGTGCAGCATCTTGCAAAGATTTTTCTCTGATGGGGAGTTCAGCTCCATAGAATAGACTGTGTAGAGTATGGCTCTCATACTACATGGAAGAGGGTAACATTGGTCTGTGATCTTGCCTTTTCCAAAGACTTTGAAGTGTGTACTTAGCTTTAGGCCTAGTACACAGTGCTCAGTTATGTTCCAGAATAATTCTGCATGTCAACTTACTGCCCATACAATTCTACGGGCCTGTTCACAGTGTAGCGTAACCGATCACATCATTCTAACTCACTGCATGCAGGCTTTGCATTAAAGTCTATGTCCAGTCTCCATTGCAGTACACTCAATGCACGAGTTAGGCAACTGACCACTGTGAACCTGGCCTTAGTCTTCTGCTTGGGCTGTTGGAGGAGATACTGTCTGGGTAAGATGGTGTGGGTCTGTGCAATGAGAGCTGTCATTTAGAAGGACTCGGGAAGCTGCAATAAGACTGAGTTTTAAGGTATTTATTGTGAGAATTAAGACTGTTTACGTTTTTATGTTGTAGAATTGTTCTGTAAATGTGGCTGATTGGCCAAGACAGAAAAATACAGCTGATCCTTTGTTCGCAAGCATAATTTGTTCTGGAAACATGCTTGTATTCCAAAGCACTCAGATGAGAGCAAATTTCCCCATAAGAATTAGATTGTAAGCTTGCAAAGGCAGGGCTCTCATCCTGTTGGGTTTTGGAATGTGTTATACATTTTGTTCATCATGTTACATTTGTCACCAATTACGAGGTTTACATTTTGTGTATACACAGGCAGCATGGTGGTGTAGTGGATAGCGCTCTCGCCTTGCAGCGCTGGGTCCCTGGTTGTATCCCAGCCGGGGCACTATCTGCTCAGAGTTTGTATGTTCTCCCCGTGTCTGAATGGGCTTCCTCCAGGCACTGTGGTTTCCTCCACATCCCAAAGACATACAGATAAGGTAATCAGCTTCCTCCTAAATTGGCCCTAGACTGGGATACATGCTCTTTTTATTATTGATTTATAAAACGCCTACATATTCCGTGGTGCTGTACAAAGTAAGAAACGAACATGAGGTACATAATCAGACAACAGTGTACACCAATATACAAGATACATAGTGACAAAATACAAAAATGATACAAAATACAGGATACAGAATTGTAATGACAGTGATAAAAGTAACATGATAAATAAAATGTATAATAATTTTCGAGACACAAAAGGGGGAGAGAGCCCTGCCCTTGCGAGCTTTCAATCTAAAGGAAATGGGGGGGGGGGGGGGGGGGGGGAGAAAGAGGAGGGGTTGTATACAATATATAGAGGCGGTGTGTTTTAGGATACCTAGTAGGAGAGCAATTTGGTCTTAGGACAAAGGGAAGTGGCCTAAGGTAGCGCATATGCTTGTCGGAACAAATGAGTTTTTAGAGAGTGTTTAAAGGTAACAAAGGTTGGCAAGTGATGGATGTGTTGGGGGGAGGGCATTCCAGAGGAGGGGTGAAGTGCGTGCAAAATCTTGTGAATGTGAGGAGGAAATTCAAGAGGAGGACAACAGAAGATCATGTGCAGATCTGAGATTGCGATTGGGTTTGTATCTGGAAATTAGTGAGGATATGTACCGGGGAGTGAGATTGTGGAGAGCTTTGTAGGTTAGGGTTAGGCGGTTGAACTGAATCATCTGGTTAATTGGCAGCCAGTGAAGAGCTTGACAGAGAGGGGCAGCAGAGGGAGATCGAGAAGAGAGATGAGACGAGCAGCTGAGTTCAGTACAGACTGGAGCGGGCCAGTCTGTTAGAAGGTAGTCCACAAAGTAGTATGTTACAGTAATTCAGATGAGATATTATCAGAGCATGTATTAACATTTTGGTTGTGTCTTGAGTGAGAAAAGGTCGGATGCGAGATATGTTTTTGAGTTGGAGATGACAAGAGCGGGTTATGGAATCAACATGAGGCATAAAAGAAATGAGCCAAATATTACCCCCAAGCACCGTGCTTTGGGAACTGAAGTTATGAGAGTGTTATTAACATTTGTTACTTCAGGCAGAGAGGTGGTGGAAAAATGATTAGTTCTGTTTTACTCATATTAAAGTTTTAAGAAGCAAGATGACATGAAGGAGGATATTGCAGACAAGCAGTCTGGAACACGTTCGAGGAGGGAGTTAAGGTCTGGGGCTGAGAGGCAGTTGTATATTGTCTGCATGCAGGTGGTATTGAAACTCATGAGTTAATTAAGCCACCAAGGCCATGCATGTAGATGGAAAAGAGGAGGGGGCTGAGAACAGAGCCTTGAGGAACCCTGTAATGAAAAAAACAGAGGCGCCAACAGAATAAAAATGAAGCCAATTAAAACCAAATAAAAAGTGGGTGGCACTGGTGGATTTGCCTTCCCCACAAAGATAACAACCACAATATATGGTGATAGATGTAAATTTTAATCAATTTCAAACTCCCAACAACAATTGATCTGCAACGCGTTTCACGGGACACAAGCCCGCTTCCTCAGGCAAAACACATAAAAGCAGGAGCAACCCAGCAGTGGTTAGTACAAGCGTGGTGCCTCTGTCTTGAGGAACCCTGACAGACAAAGCATGAGGAGAAGAGATCTGATCTGAGGAAGGGACTGAAGGACCTTCCAGAGAGGTAGGAAGATAACCGAGAGAGCGAGGCCCTTTATGCCTACATTTGCAAGTATCTGTAGGCGTAAGGTGTGGTCGACAGTAACAAATGCTGATGACTATGGTAGGGATTACACTGTGAGCCCCTCTGAGGGACAGTCAGTGACCAGACAATATACTCTGTACAGCGCTATGGAAGATATCAGCGCTATACAAATGCTAAATAATATACAACTTGTCTATATTATTATGTACCCCATGTTTTGTTCTTATTCTGTACAGCACCACGGAATAGGCTAATAGAACTTATGGAAACTCAGATGAGTCATTCCACAATTCATAAACATTCATAGAAAATTAATACAAAGTACTGTAAAAGTTAAAAATGCACAGAGTAAAAACAGACTCACTATAACCGATTTAAAAAAAAACAAAAAAAAAACAAACAAACAAACATTTTAAAGGACAACTCCACCCCCATAGAGGAACTAAATTTAAGATACAGGGATGCCACACGTGTGATTCCACGTATGTAGTATACGCTCTAAAATGTCCATGTGGCCTGCTATATATAGGCCAAACAACTCAAAAGATGAAGGTGAGATTGTCATCTCACAAGCACGCTATACGCGAGAACTTGACTGATCAGGCTGTCCCTTATCATTTTAGCCAGGCTAAACACAATGTTAGCCAGCTTAAGTTTCAGATAGTAGAACAGGTGATGCAACCAAAAAGAGGAGGGGACAGACTTAAGAGACTTCTCTGGAGAGAGGCACATTGGATAAAAAAAAAAAAAAAAAAAAAAAAAAAAAAAAAAACTTGACACCATGGAGCCAAGGGGACTCAATCGGGAGTTAGACTTGGCTCCCTTTTTGTAGAGTATTGTATTGTGACACCTTGATTTCCCCTTCTCTCCATGGTGTCTGATTGGCTCTATTTTTCTATCTATAATCTATTCTGTGCATATTGCATTTACCTTTCATTTGCCACTGTGTGGCATTAGGAATGATTTCAAATTGTATATAACGACATGCAGCTCTTATGTGCATATGCCTCTGTTCCCTGTTTTGATCTCCCCTGACATTAGTGTATATCTGTGCAGCCTTATAGTATGTTTCCGTAGTTTATAATCTCTGTCACGGAGTCCGTAGGCAATGTTTACATCTGAGGTGGGCGGCGCGCCACAGCGAGCGCACCGCACACTGATTGGCTGACGCTACGTGGGCAGGGCGGGATGCATGACGTCTCTCCAGGCACACGTGACCCCGACGTTCCCCACTTGGTCCGCCGATGACGGCGAGACAGGGGGTGGAGACTAAGGAGATGCGCGGCCAGTATTGCCTGCGGAGATAGGAGACTCAACCTATAGATTTGAAGTTTGAGGAGATGACGTCCATGGTAATGTCTTATCCGTGAGTACCTAGAAAGTTCCCCATCAGGTCCGCAGGCCATAGAGCCTTGCGATAGGATGTTTCAAATTGGGATAATGTGATTGGGTGTTCATGGAACCATGATACTATATAAAGCAGTAAGCTATACAGTTATATTGTATTCTGACTTGCAGCTTAGCTTGATAAAGAAGCGGATTAGCTTTGAAACGTTGCTGTGATGGCTGCAAAGCACTTTAATCAATAAAAGAGCATTTTGAAAACGGATGGTGCCGGCTCTCTGTATATACGTAAAAGGACAACTGTAGTGAGAGGTATATGGAGGCTGCCATATTTATTTCCTTTTAAGCAATACCAGTTACCTGGCTGTCCTGCTGATCCTCTGCATCTAACACTTTTAGCCATAGACCCTGAACAAGCATAGGCAGATCATGTGTTTGACATTATTGTCAGATCTGACTAGATTAGCTGCATGTTTGTTTTTGGTGTTATACAGACACTACTGCAGCCAAATAAACAGGACAGCCAGGAAACTGATATTGTTTAACTACTTTCGGACCTTGCTAATTGAAAACTACGCCCTGTTTTGATGGCTATCTGGCTGCCAGGGCGTAGATTTCAATTCACCACCTCTGTGCATATCCGCTGATCTCGCCGCTGAATCCCTGCAGTCTCCAGTCGCAACTCACTCACTCACTCACTCACTCACTCACTCACTCACTCACTCACTCACTCACTCACTCACTCACTCACTCACTCACTCACTATGACAGCAGAGCCCTGTGAGCCGGTCAGGAGCTGATTTCATTGGCTCCTGACCCTGTCTTGCAATGTAAGCAGCTCCCATTGGCTTACATTGAAAGACAGAGCCAGGAACCAATGAAAGCGGCACCTGACCGGCTCACAGGAACACTACAGTCAGACGGCAGAGTGGGTGGCCCAGGTTCCAGACGTGTGGTGGTGATGGCGGGTATGCGTGGCGATTCGTCGTTTTTGTACCAGTGGTCTCTGGTTCAGAAAGGGGCAGAGACCGCTGGTACTTAAATGGTTAAAAAGGGAAATAAATATTATGCCAGTCTCCATAATCTTCTTACTTGAGTTGTCCTTTTTAATTTTCTTGTTCGATTTGACCACAATTTGTTTATGTCTGACCACCTTTATAGTCTCCTTCAGCCATAAAAAAAAAAAATTATAATAATAATAATGCCTAGTTATTTGTATGCATGGCACTGTACATACACGTCTATCTCATAATGTCACCTCAGATACACTTTAAATATACCCCTTGTCAGTTTTTGTTGGCAGCCGACTGCCTAATCAGGTTCCCGAGACACAACATACTCCATATCATTCACTCTGTTTTCATCTGGCCTGGGGCTGCTGTTTTCTTGTCATGCACAGGCTGAACTTTCACACAAGGTGAGTTTTACGGTTGCCAAATGTCACCTTTTGTACTTTCCGGCAGCAGAAAGCAGTAAAGCAGGTTTGGTGAGATCATCTCCAACCTACTCATCCCAAATACATAAAAAGTCTGAGGCTTTACCTCACCTAGTTGTGCGTCAGCAGATGTCACATAACTGAGACACGCGGTACAGGGCAAAACAGGCACAAAGAACAGTTTTAAAAATGCTTCTCTAAAGCCAGTCTCCACACACACACACACACACCACAATTTATGAAAGGGAGGTGATGGGATATAGGCAGAGCGGTGTCATTCTACTTTAGGGGACCCAGCAGTAAACCTCCTAGGGAGCAGTTCTCCAATCACAGCACCCTCTTACAGCACAAAGGGCTGTGATTGGTTGAATAGTGTGGGCATAGTTTACTATAACCTATTGGAAACCTAGCTGTAAGAGAGGGTGCCGTCCATCCAATGACGTTAGATGAATTTCCCTGTAAGGTTTCCTGCTGGATCCACTAGACTAGAGAAGACTAGCGCTGGCAGAGCTACCAGAGTCCTGCTCTGTCCAGTAAAGCTGCACTGTCATCTCAATAGGAGAAAAACTTCAAGACCGAACCAACCAGGTACTCAATACTCTGATCTGCATGGCTAATTTATGCACATTTTTCTCCTATCCACAAAGGATATAAACAATGGGATGGTTAAACTAGGGCTTTAATATCAGCTCACTAGTGAGTCTATGATAATGACACTGAGTCATTACTGAATCAAAGAGTGAACTTGGCAGCTATGCTGAGAATGCATTACCTGAGATTAATAGGCTTGTTATCCTGATAGAGTAATCTGATACAAAACCAAAGAATGAAGACTGACTGGTGTTTGAACAGCATTACCAGATACCTGCAAGAGGTGTTACCTGCATGAATACCAGCCTCACAACAAAGTTCCAGTTTCTGCAGCTGAATCCTGCCCCCCCCCCCCCCCCCCCATTATGCTCCAAGTATAACTTTCAATAATCTAAAGCGGTATCATGAAAGTCCTCTGGCTGAAACCATCCCTTCTCCCCCCACCCTCCAATACACCATGCCAGTGAGTGATGCTTTGAATGAGAGCTGTAGAGACCTGGATCATTACTGGGTATAATCATATGTCTTTCCATAGGTCTCCATGGCAGCACAATAGGATTTAGCCCTGCCCCCTAACCCCCATAGGACCTTTTAACTATAAATTACTCCCTGAGACTCCACCCCCTAGTCTTTTGTCCGCGCCATTACCTGACCTTCTGGACCTATGTGAAATGCTGTACTCCTACCTAACAATCATTTCATGCAGGTTCAGACTCTCCTGTATGAAGGTCCACTCTAGTCTAAATGGCAGGAGTGGACTGTGCTGCTGTTGGTCGCAGTACACAAATGGCCATTCAATATGTCTATGTTTCGAGTAGAGTGTAAATCATAGCATAGGGACAATTTTAGGGGAAGCCAATTAACTTATCAGTATTTTTTCGGGCTGTGGGAAGAAACCCAAGCATGGACTTCCTACTGGCACTCCAGGGTGGGGGTGTCATAAGTACTCCATGCAGACAGTGCCCTGGCTGGGATTTAAACTGGGGAACCAGTGCTGCAAGGGGAGAGCACTAATCACGATGACACAGTGCTGTTCATTAGGGTACATATCTGTATCTGCGCCACCTCCAGCAGCAAGCACCAGTGAGTACACAAGTTCAGCAGACGGAGGCTCCATCCTTACTGGATACAGGTTTAGCTTTATGGGATCATGCAGAGTGTTGGATTTGCGTGGAGCTGGACACCAGGGAAAATGTCATTACACTACAGTAGATCAGCTAACGGACCACTGGTCAAGTACAGTCACTGCCCCATGTGATGCTGAAAGTGGTGTCATTAGTTTATCATCATTACAGGATACTTTTAAAGCTCTGGCTACCCACTATTTTCATCATTGCACTTTGTAGAAATAAAATTATACAGCTCCGCCTACCGCTGCCATCATTCCATCGCTATCCAGCGATTGGTAAAGCTATGTGTGCCGCTCGCTCGAGTGGATCCGCCCCATGCTCATTAACAATAATACATATTCACTGCTTCTGGCCAATCGGCCCACAGCGGTAGGCAGGCCAGATAAGCGTATAGACAGCAGGCCGGGCACTATGAAAAAACGAGGATACTGACTATCACCAGATCGTCTTGACACAAACCACGGTTTCGGCTTTAAACCGAAAAACCGTGCAGCCCTAATGTTTCCTGCCCACTATTTGTAGCTGCAATTCGCATTCCAGGCATCCTTTTTAGGCATTAAGATTAGGCACCCACGGGGGGTGGGGGGTAGATTTGGGCAGGAGCTCGGGGGTTAGTTGCACACAGTGGGGTTAAGGTTGGTTAGCCACTGGGAGGGGAGGGAAGGTTAGGCACAACCAGAAGAAGAAGTTTTTGTATAAGGAGTAGGGAGAAGTTTGATCATAGTAAAACATCAGTAATTATACTATATGAATGAAGTAGTACATTTACCATTCTACTACCACTATCCTGCACCATCTTAAATCTACGCTGTGACAAAGCACATACAAACTCCACAGTTCCAGATGGGAATCAGTCCTGGGTGACACCAGCACTGCACAGAGAAAGCAACAGAGACAAACTCATGCTCACCCAAATTTTCTATACAAAATTCACTTTCATGTGTTTTGTTTACTTTCTTTTTATTGGGAAAATATGGCCAGTAATATTTTTATTACATTTTGGCTTGTTCAACATAACAAATAAATCAATAACAGATCAAAAATTGTGCTACCATTCTAAGTAGATGATCATCTCCATTTCAACACAGCGGAAGTAGGACTCGATGGGTATTAATAAAATCTTCATTATACAATGCATCACACTGACAAATCAAGGAGGACATCCGTAAACAAAACCATTTAAAGAGAAACCATGACCAAGAAATAAACTTCACCCCAATCAGTAGCTGATACCCCCTTTTACATGAGAAATCTATTCATGCTCACAAACGGATCATCAGGGGGTGCTGTATGGCTGATATTGTGGTGAAACCCCTCCCACAAGAAGCTCTGAGGACCATGGTACTCCTGGCAGTTTCCTGTCTGTGAACCTTGTTGCATTCTGGGAAATAGCCGTTTACAGCTGTTTCTAACTGCCAAAAAAGCAAGCAGCAGCTACATCACCTGCCCACAGTAAAAATGTCACCATGTGATAAATGTCAGAATGTAAATCAGGGATTTAAAAGATTTTACAATGGGCCAACACTGACAATCATTTATACATAATTATTGTAAAATGAAGCACTTTATTATTTTCACTGGCGTTCCTCTTTAAACCCCTTACCCTCCCCCTTCATCTCTAGTTTACTTTACTCAATGAGAGCCAAAGTTTTATGTCACCTCTAGTTTGTCTAACATACCCATCAATTGTTCTGTTAAATACCACTGTATCTTTGAAACGGGTCACTATCTCAACTATTTCTCTTTTGGAGAAAGACCTCAGGATAAAATTGTCTCCAGGTTTTGAAGAACCTTTTTGTTTTTGTTATCCTTGTGTGTTATGGCCAGTAATACATTGGTCTTGATGCATATGGCTGATGTGCCACAATAAAACAAACACACAAAGTAATAGGATAGCTGCTGACTGTGTGTCTATATAGCAATCCAATCTAGACACTAAATGTAGTGTCATCCTTAAAATTAATTACTTCGGAAATCTGAAACGTGACTTCCTGTGAGATGACAGCAGCAGCTCTGAGCCATTGTCCCCACACTCACAATAAAGTCACGTCCATCTGGCAGGATTTCCCCACTTATATTAGTACAGCACCAATAATAAGAGCAGCTATAAACACAAATATTGTTATAACAGAGCCAGGGATGTGGGGAGATTCCACTGGCAGCCCAGGCATGAGGCATTGTCATTGTTATAGGATGACAGTACAGCACAAGCATCTGGTTACGTGGAATCATTCCTCCCCGTGTATTGTATATTTAGGCTTTCCGGTTAGCATACCCCGGCTATAGACAGATAAGTGATTCTATTGTTAGCCGCTGAGGATTATCTCCCATCAACAAACACTGCTGCTGACAGCAACACGCTAGAAGATGACAGCAAGGCCACGCCCACCTACCTTGCACACGTGGCGCTACTTGAAAGCTTCTCTCTACGGAGATGCTGCGATCCGCTACTTATATGCAGACCTCGGTGACAACGAGAGGAGGGCGGGACTGAGAAGACAGCAGTGATAAGACAAGAAGCACAGCGCCACCTGTCGCCCGGCAGAGGATGCGACGTTGTGAATTCCACGTCAGAAATGGAAAAGTTACATTACACGAATAGGAGTCATCGTGCCTCTGGCTTTGTCTCTCACTATTATACAGTGGCAGTGGCGGACATACGGCCGTGCAGGCCGTGCCACCGCACGAGGGCCCCTGAAGTTCTGCTGCTTCAGGGGCCCATTAAGTATTGCAGGTTTTTTTTTTTTTTTTTTTTTTTTAACCTGGGGGGCCCAACTCCTGTCCTCCTCCCTCACCTCACCCCCCCCCCCCCTCATGCGGCGGGAGAGCGGAAAATACAAGAAGTCTCCGGCCGGGGCGGCAGCTGCCGCTTGGTCTCCAGCTTTGGAGACATATCGGAAACTAAGCAGCAGCTGCCTCTAGCGTCTGCTGCAGCCCCGGCCGGAGACTTCCTGTATTTTCTGCTCTCCCGCCGGCTGCAGCGCATACCGGGAGGGGGGCCCCGAGGTGAGTGAGGGAGGATAGGAGTCGGGCCCCCCACCCGGATAGCTACCCACCCGGCTACCTTACCCACCCACCCGGCTACCTACCCCGCTACCTAACCATCCACCCGGCTACCTACCCGGCTACCTAACCAGGCTACCTACCCACCCACCCGGCTACCTAGCTACCCACCCGGCTACCTAACCACCCTGCCGGCTACCTACCTGGCTACCTACCCACCCGGCTACCTAGCTACCCACCCGGCTACCTGACCACCCTGCCGGCTATCTACCTGGCTACCTACCCACCCGGCTACCTAGCTACCCACCCGGCTACCTAACCACCCTGCCGGCTATCTACCTGGCTACCTACCCACCCGGCTACCTAGCTACCCACCCGGCTACCTAACCACCCTGCCGGCTACCTACCCACCCGGCTACCTAGCTACCCACCCGGCTACCTAACCACCCTGCCGGCTATCTACCTGGCTACCTACCCACCCGGCTACCTACCCACCCTGCTGGCTACCTACCCACCCGGCTACCTACCCACCCACCCGGCTACCTACCCACCCACCCGGCTACCTACCCACCCGGATACCTACCCACCCACCCGGCTACCTACCCACCCACCTGGCTACCTACCCACCCGGCTACCTAACCACCCTGCCGGCTATCTACCTGGCTACCTACCCACCCGGCTACCTACCCACCCGGCTACCTAGCTACCCACCCGGCTACCTAACCACCCTGCCGGCTATCTACCTGGCTACCTACCCACCCGGCTACCTAACCACCCTGCCGGCTATCTACCTGGCTACCTACCCACCCGCCTACCTACCCACCCACCCGGCTACCTACCCACCCGGATACCTACCTACCCACCCGGCTACCTACCCACCCACCCGGCTACCTACCCACCCGGCTACCTAACCACCCACCCGGCTACCTACACACCCACCCGGCTACCTACCTACCCACCAGGCTACCTACCTACCTACCCACCCGGCTACCTACCAACCCACCAGGCTACCTACCCACCCACCCAGCTACCTAACCACCCACCTACCCACCCACCAGGCTACCTACCCACCCGCCTACCCAGCCACCCACCAGGCTACCCACCCGGCTACCCAGCCACCCACCAGGCTACTTACCCACCCGGCTAAGGGCTACCTACCTACCCACCCGGCTGCCTACCTACCCACCAGGCTACCTATCCACCCAACCACCCATGGGAGCTGCGCGCCGGATGGAGGCTGGGACAGGAGGTCTGCTGCTGCAGGTGAGTAAATGTTTTTTTTTTATTATTTATTTTAGCAGGTGTATGTTCTGGGCAGGTCTGCCACATGATTGCGTGTATGTTCTGGGCAGGTCTGCCACATGATTGCGTGTATGTTCTGGGCAGGTCTGCCACATGATTGCATGTATGTTCTGGGCAAATTTGCTACATGATTGCATGTGTTTTCTGGGCAAATCTGCCGACATGATTGCACGTATTTTCTGGGCATATCTGCCGACATGATTGCAGGTATTTTCTGGGCATATCTGCCGACATGATTGCAGGTATTTTCTGGGCATATCTGCCGACATGATTGCAGGTATTTTCTGGGCATATCTGCCGACATGATTGCACGTATTTTCTGGGCATATCTGCCGACATGATTGCACGTATTTTCTGGGCATATCTGCCGACATGATTGCACGTATTTTCTGGGCATATCTGCCGACATGATTGCACGTATTTTCTGAGCATATCTGCCGACATGATTGCACGTATTTTCTGGGCATATCTGCCGACATGATTGCACGTATTTTCTGGGCATATCTGCCGACATGATTGCACGTATTTTCTGGGCATATCTGCCGACATGATTGCACGTATTTTCTGGGCATATCTGCCGACATGATTGCACGTATTTTCTGAGCATATCTGCCGACATGATTGCACGTATTTTCTGGGCATATCTGCCGACATGATTGCACGTATTTTCTGGGCATATCTGCCGACATGATTGCACGTATTTTCTGGGCATATCTGCCGACATGATTGCACGTATTTTCTGGGCATATCTGCCGACATGATTGCACGTATTTTCTGGGCATATCTGCCGACATGATTGCACGTATTTTCTGGGCATATCTGCCGACATCATTGCACGTATTTTCTGGGCATATCTGCCGACATCATTGCACGTATTTTCTGGGCAAATCTGCCGACATGATTGAATGTATTTTCTGGGCAAATCTGCTCACATTATGTGTATTTTCTTGAGAAAACCTGCACAATTATGTGAATTTTCTGGGGAAAGGGTCACCAAAACTTGGGCCCACTGTCTTTGCGTTGCACTTTTCATGGGAACCTGAGGTGAGAATAATATTGAGGCTGCCATATTTCTCTCCTTTTAAGCAATACCAGTTGCCTGGTTGCCGTTCTGGTCCTCTGCCTCTTATTCTTTCAACCATAGACCCTGAACAAGCATGCAGCAGGTCAGGGGTTTCTGACAATATTGTCAGAACTGAGAAGATTAAGCTGCATGCTTGTTGCTGGTGTAATTCAGTTTATTACTGCAGCCAAATAGATCAGCAGGGCCGCCAGGCAACTAGTATTGTTTAAAAGGAAATAAATATGGCAGCCTCCATATCACTCTCACCCCGGGATCACTTTAAATTACAGTTAGCTCCGCCCTTATCCGGTCATTGCCACGCCCATTCTATCCACGCCCATTTTTTGCCGCGGCGCGCTTCGCGCACCGCAGGTTATAGCTGCACCCATTTTTGGGCGCGGCGCGCTTCGCGCGCCGCAGGTCAGGGGGGCCCACAATTGATATTTTGCACAGGGGCCCACTGCTGCCTGTGTCCGCCACTGTACAGTGGACACTGATAACTGAAGAAGAAGTGATTGATTGGATTACTTACATACCAACCTCCCTTCCTTCCTTCAAATGCCAAAGCCACATGCTATAGAAACATGTATGCGGGAAAAATTTCCGCATCCATAGCATAAAAAATTGCAGTGACTGTATGTGTTGGGCTACACATGGCAATAACTCCCAAACTAAACATCTATTCAACTTGAGATGAATTATATGATCAATTTACAAATATCGTATTCACGATTTAAACCCTTGGGTTCCAAGGTGTCAAGTCTCTTTATCCATTTTTGTAAGTGTTGTTGTTGTGAAAATGTATCTAAATTTACTATTATAATAACATGATGGCAGATCTCACTCATAATTATGTAAATTGTAAGTCTTCCATCAGGTCCTCTTAAAGAGAACCCGAGGTGGGAATTACTAATACTATTGGGGCACAGAGGCTGGTTGCGCACACTAAGACCAGCCTCTGTTGCCCCATCGTGTGCCTCCATGTCCCCCCTGCTCGCCGCTATAGACCCCGCAGTGCTGGCGACACGCAGCATGTCGCCAGCACAATGTTTACCTTAGCGCTGTCTGTCAGCGCCGCTCCCCCGCATCGGCTCACCAGCCCTTGTCCCTTCCCTCCCGCTGATAGGAGGAAAGTGACGCGGGCGGGTAGCGGCGATGCGGGGGAGCGGCGCTGACTGACAGCGCTTAGGTAAACATTGTGCTGGCGACGCGCTGCGTGTCGCCAGCACTGCGGGGTCTATAGCGGCGAGCAGGGGGGACATGGAGGCATACGATGGGGCAACAGAGGCTGGTCTTAGTGTGCACAACCAGCCTCTGTGCCCCAATAGTATTAGTAATTCCCACCTCGGGTTCTCTTTAAGACCTATATAAGATGTGTGTGATGTGTAATGGACTGTTAGACTCTGCAATGATTTGAGAAAGAAGGGTCGAAACGCCTGTGCGTCATCTTCATGCAGACCTGTTTTTACTCATGTCTTTTTACTAAGAGCTATAAATAAAGAAACTTGAATACTGGATGGTGCGGACCTTTGATGATTGCTGAAGTTTCCCTGTGACTCCAGGGGTGGTCTCTGCACATCAAATCCATTGGTGCAGCAACGCTGGTTCATCCTATCACAATGTACGGCAACAATATTTTATTTGGAAATAAAAGTGCATTTTCTCCGTTTTGCATCCTTTACTATTTACAAGCTTATAATAAAAAAAAAAATAGTTCATCTCTACATGAATATTTAAAAAGTTTAGACCCTTAGGTAAATATTTACGTTTTTTTTTATTGTAATGTTTTTTTTTACTAAACATTTTATTTGGGTATTTTTGGGAGGGTGGGATGTAAATGGTAATTTTTGTATGAAAAGGTTTTTTTTTTTTAATGTAGATGTAGTTTTACTGTTTGGCTACAAGATGGCAGCCATGAGTTTGTTTACATTACGTCACTCTAAGCATACTATGTACGCTTAGAGGGACGTAGGGGGGACGTAAGAGGCAGAAAGAATGAGGCTTCCGAGAGAAGCCGTTGCTTTTTATGCCTGGGAAAGGGATCAATGATCGGGCACCATGTCCCAATTCATTGATTCCCTGGCTAACAAACCGCAGCCGTGGCACGATCGCACATGCGGCCTTTTGGACGTATATTATACATCCAAAAGGCCAAAGTAGTTAAACAAGATATCGGAGGTTAAAGAGGAATTTCAGCCTAAACAAACATACTGTCATTAAATTACATTAGTTATGTTCAATAAAATAGATAGGTAATATAATTTCTTACCCACCCTGTTTTAAAAGAACAGGCAAATGTTTGTGATTTCATGAGGGCAGCCATCTTTTTGGTTGAAAGGAGGTGACAGGGAGCATGAGAAACAGTTCCAACTGTCCTGTGTCCTGATCACCCCTCCCATTTGCTAGGCAATGAGAACAACAACATCAGAAATCCCATCATGCTTTGCACAGCATCAGGGGAAAAATTCCCAGGAAGTTTTCTTTGATGGGGCGGAGCTTAGCTTTTGTGCAGCTAAAAATAAGGCTTTGGTGAGAAAAACTAAATTCTGATGCTGTGAAACTGTTAAAGAAACACCAAGCCTTTTCAGTACTGCTGAGTAGATTTTTAGACTGGAGGTTCATTTTAAGGGGAGAGAGACTTAAAGAGAAACTCAGACCAAGAATTGAACTTTATCCCAATTAGTAGCTGGTAATACCCCTTTTACATAAATCTATTCCTTTTCACAAACAGACCATCAGGGGGCGCTGTATGACTGTTATTGTGGTGAAACCCCTCCCACAAGAAACTCTGAGGACCGTGGTACTCCTGGCAGTTTCCTGTCTGTGAACCTTGTTGCATTGTGGGAAATAGCTGTTTACAGCTATTTCCAACTGCCAAAAAAGCATGCAGCAGCTACACCACCTGCCAACGGTAAAAATGTCACCATGTAATAAATGTCAGAATGTAAATCAGGGATTTAAAAGATTTTACAATGGGCAAACAGTGACTAAATCATTTATACATAATTATTGTAAAAATGAAGCACACAATGTAACAAGTGGTGAATGTTACACACTCTCTGGCTGTCCTCCAGCTCCTGCACAGTCAGAGTGTGTGTCACATTCCACACTTGTTACATTGTGTTTACTTAAATGTATCTATCTAAACTTCGGATGCGTCTGCATTTCAATCCATGGAACTTTAAAGCTCTGTGTGTAACCCTTCCAATGCTGGTCTAGTAAAAAAAAAAATGCTGGTTGCATATAATATGCTGTAAATACTGTTTTAATGCAAAGTTGAAATGCAGGGTTATATTCCGCTCTAAAAAAAGTCCCTCTGCGGAGCTAGCCGTGACTCGCAGAAGCAGAGATAGCTATGACTGTCAAGAGCAGAGCCAATAGAAACAGCCTGTCTCCTGCATGTCCCGCTGATCGGATGTTGATAGGTTCCAAAGGCTTCTCAGGTGGAACAAGCTTTTCTACCCCCCAGGCAGCAAGCAGAGAGAACAAAAGAGGTTTCCCCTTCCGCCCTTAGGTTCCTGTTTGAAGATGCGGAGAAACTAGTGGGGAAATCACCTACACGTGGCATGTGTAATGTCTCTTGGAGTTCATCAAAGCTGTGGCAATTAAATAAAATGTTAAAAAAGATGGCAGATTCAGAGTGAGCAGAGGGAATATAGCAAATATGTACATTCTAAAGGGATGTCGGGATGCCTCTTAAGCTGGCCACTAACGGTCCAATTTCTAGCGAAAAATCGTTCGATCGATCCGAAATTCTAGGTCGGCAGTGATCGAATTGCCAGTAAAAAAATCTCCATTAATGGTTATGATCGAGTGAAAAAAAAGTCGTCCGACTGAATTTTCGTCGAACGAAATTTTGAATCTTAAAGACGATCGTGATCGATAGATAACAAAGATTGGTTCGTTGATGGTGTAGTGAACGATTTTTCTTCCGATCAGAATTTCTGATCGCTCGAACGATTTTTCGCTAGAAAATTGGACCATTAGTGGCCACCTTTACTACTGTAATGCCCTCACTGCATGGAACAGCTTGTATCAAAACAGACAGCTCCACACTGCTGTGCTGTTACCGAACAGGTTTTTGTCAGTTGAAGCCGGAAAATTACTGAACTTCTACCGCACCTGTGATTTTTTTTTTTTTAATGAATTAGCACACAAAAGTTAATATATGGTCACTGGGGCTACTACAACTAGCCAATATACTGCACTCTTATATTGTAGTATACAAAGCAGCAGATATAAACAGTATCTAAAGGTGCATATATTCCCCCCCGACACAGGGTCACTCACCGTTCAGTTGGACTCAGCGAGTCTGTCTACCCATTAAGGGCTCTTATAGCGATCCTCCAAGCTTCCACGATCACCTTCTCCTCCAACGGCCACCACCAGTTCTCCCAGGGTCAGGCGCTTTAAAAATGTTATGATCGCTTCTGTAGCGTTTACTGCTGACTGCACTGGTATTGCAAACCAAGCAGTTCTAATGTCATTACATGCATTTGCTTGCATAGTTTGGTTTGCACTTAAACTAGTTGCTGATTCCATCTGCAGTCGCTCTGAAGTTTATGACAGTTTAATATGCTTTTGTGTAAACAAACATTGTCTGCTGCAGTGGAGGGGCGGTCCCTTTCCTGCAGGCTGCATATCATTGTCTGCCTTTTCCTGCTATCAGCCTGTGATTAATTACCATTCACTTGTGTGGGAATCTGCAGGTCTGCTCCCATTGGATGACCTCAGTATAAAGAACTGCTTCCTGCAATGCCTCATGGGCTATCATAGTTTCAGACTCTATCTGTTACTCTGCTCGTGCCCCACCTCGTTCCTGGTCCGTGTGGACTGCGCTGACTCCTGCGAAGGGGTCAGCGAGTCCTCCTAGTTCTGCTCTTGTTCTAGAAGTTGCTACTTGCTTGTCTTGTGTCATATATTGGTTCATCGCCAATATATACGCATACTTGCGCATTTTATTTTCCTTGTATTCGTGTTACGTTAATATATCAGTGTCGCTGATATATACGTACACGAACTGTTTATTTCCTGTGTTCAGCTAGTCAGTTTTCCAGCACGTTTTGGTAGTTTGCGCGTATCGTGAACACCCGTGCTGAGCTAGTTATCCTGTTCCTGGTCCTGTTTGTGGATTGCGTTCATCTCTGCGAAGAGATAACGAATCCTTCTGAATCCTGTTTCTGGTCCTGTTTGTGGATTGCGTTCATCTCTGCGAAGAGATAGCGAATCCTTCTGAGTCCTGTTCCCTGTATTACTTCAGTCTTAGTCAGAGTTCCTGCTTATGTCATATATCGGTTCATTGCCAATATATACATATGTTAGTCAGACGTTACGAATAGTTTCATTGATAGCTGTAATTGTAATACGCTAGGAAAACATACTTATTGTATATTTATCTGTGTTACGTTCATCTATCTCGATCCTGCTATTTCCTGTCTCTCCTGTCCTGTCTTTGTGAGGCACGCCATCGCCGCAACGCATTGGCTGCCTCATTCCAGTCTGTCTGGTTTTGGACGCTTGCTGTCGCTAAGTAATCGCTAGCTAGCAAGCGTTCATTCTGTCTACCTGTCCTGATCTCCTCAGTCCTGGTTTATGCGCTCAGCGCTACCTTGCGCTGAGACGTTATTACGAAAGTGTTTGTGGCTGTTCAGATCTGCACCGGCTCTGTGCACCACAATCTCCTATTGGAGTCAGTCCTCTCCTCCACTAAACTGGGGATATCCTGATCCCTTGTGCTGGTGTGTGTACCTCCTTCACGTCAGCTTATGTGTTGTATGCTGACTGTGGAGATTACACCCCCAAGCTTAACAAAAAAATAGTGGAAGCATCCATAGTGTAAATCGGCATTTATTTAAAACATAACTGTCATCCAAAACATTAAAACCACAGACTAAAATGCCTCAACGGGGTGCAAAGTGTGTAAAAAAGAAGAGTACAGCGGTAGTGCCTAGTCTGACAGCGGGCAGCTGCGTCCTGTGTGCCACTTGGGCCAGTCAAACCTTTTGTTTGCACGTACACTAGCCTCAGCTATTGCCTCCTAGTTGGAGGATGACGTCAGCGCGTAACTCCGTCCTACGCGGTTTGTTTTGAAAAAACTCATCAGAGACATTTTTCAAAACGTGTAGGACGTTTTTACACACTTTGCACATCGTTGAGGCATTTTAGTCTGTGGTTTTAATGTTTTGGATGACGATTATGTTTTAGATAAATGTTGATTATATACCGGTATGTGGATTTACACTATGGAAGCTTACACAATTTTTTAAAGCGCCTGATCCTGGGAGACCTCAGCATGACATCCAGGCAAACAGCATTGTTTATAAGGCAATGTAGAGGCAGCCTTCATAATACTCTCACATGTTACGAGTTGTGATACCATCCCCAGATATTTGCAGTTTTCTCACCTGTATATATTGCTCTACTTCTTAAACAGTATTGTCACTATTATCTATTGTGTGTTTTGTAGTACATTACTTGTAAGCACTGGTCAATTGCTGGCTATAATTGCTAGGTGTGGGGAGATAATGCCTTGATTCAGTCAAGGGGATAGTTTCTGCCACTGCAGATTTTCCTTACTCTGGACTCGTGAGGTTCAAGATGGATCAGGGCCTGTTCTAGATTTTTTGCCGGCTGAAGCAATAAATTGTGAGGACCCCCCTACCGATAGGTGGGTGTGCAAAGCAAGACTGGAGAGTAGAGACATATCGGGCTGTGCATTGCATTGCAGGCACTACGCTTACCTCCCTCTGCTTCCTCCAAAACAGCATCTCCTCCCTGCTGGCCCACAGCATCCCTGCTCTAATCCCCAGGATGCCGGGTATGTGCTGCACCGGCATCACTCACCTGCTCTCAGCAGATTAGCGATGGGCTCACCAGCCACACGTGAAGTCCTGCATCCTCTCTGACTATAGTGGTGCCTCATGTGACCCGTCAGCACGTAACAGGTCACATGATGAACCGCTGTAGCCTTGGATACAGGAAGCTGGAAGGGCGGATGGAGATCCTATCACTGGAAGATGATAGCAGGTGAGTGAAGCAGCATCGGGGGGAGGGGGGCTTCTTGCTGTCCTCTAATTGTTGCCGCCCTGAATCATGTGATTCACGTTGCTTCATGGAAGGACTGCCCCTAAGATGGATGCATGACTTTTTTTTTTTCAAACCTAGACAACTGTAATTATACATACAAATCACTGCAATAAGTGTGTAACATGCTCTGCACAGCAAAGCGTAACATTTTTCCGGGACGTGAAAGCAGTTTTACAACGAAACCGGATTAGAAAAAGTTGAGACACTCAGAACAAGTTTTTATTGAAGTCGACAAGCAAACTTTGAAATTAGTGGAATGTCATTTAAAAAAAACTTTTTTCTTTTTTTTCTTCTTTAATATTTGAACAGCTAAAACACACATTTAAAAACAAAAACATTTCTCCATAAAAAGAAAGAAAAAAACAACAACAATGTTAAGAGGCAATGTTGTTTACTGTACAAAAAAAAGGAAAAAAACTGATATGCACAGACAGACATTCAGTGATAAGGTAAAGTGGTACAAGGTATTCCTAAAATGACTAGTGTAATATTTGTATCTCTCTATATATACAGTATAAACTGATCAGTCCCACTTAAGACCAAAGGTTACTATGAACTGATGGGCTTAAAAAGTAAACTTTGGTTATTAATGCTGTTTGCCTTAAAGCATTTGTATAAATTTATTTGCTTAATTATGCCACAAAGAAACTTCTATGTACTTTAGCTATCTGGATCATACAAAAGACAAGAATGGGGTTGGCAGATATTAAAGTGCAGCCTCCTCGCAGCAAATGGACCACATACAACATCCTATGCCTTTCTCAGTGGAATAAAGTGCCTTCAAGCTCCCAGTAAAAAGGAAAAAAATAACAACGCAAATAAAATCTGTAATGGAAAATCCACTTCTTTATTCCAGTATAGTAACATTATCGCTCTGACCTGAGAGGGAAAAACTGAAGGGAAGAGTATAAAATACACATGATACTTTTCTAAGTGGAAGTGCAACCAAAATATTTGTTGTATTTTAGAGAATTTGGGTAACAGTTTGAAAGTCTTAGTTTAGTTTTTGCCATTTTTGTTTGTGCTGGAGGGAACACTCCTGTCATTAAAGTAAACATGAAGGGGGAAAAAGTGCCCCTGGGGGGTACTTACCTCAGGAGGGGAAAGCCTCTGGATTGTAAAGAGGCTTGCCCCACCCTCCTCAAAAGCAATCCAGCACCGGCACCCCTGAAAGTCTTTATGCCGGCACTAGCAGCTTACCACTCAGGCTCCGGCGGAAATTTCCAAGCCCGATTGGGTCCACTCTATTGCGCAGGTGCAAGCCGCCTGTGCAGTAGAGCGGACCCAACCGGTCTCGGCTGTTTACACCGGAGTTTAAATAGCAAGCCACTGGTGCAGCAGCGAATGTTATTATTAAGCTTTGTTTGGGGGTGCCAGGGCTGGATGGGGCTGGCTGGCTCATTAGGATCCAGAGGCTTCCCCCTTCTGAGGTTGGTATCTGTTTTTATTATGATTATTTTAATCTTTTAGGTTTATTTTAACTAACTCATGAAAGACAAGGGTAAAAACTACAAGCCAAACTTGTGCCCCTCTCTCTGCAGTCTAGAGAAAGACGAGGGTTAGAAATTCCCCTCAGAGTGCACATGTATTTGTTGTTACACCTTATCTAATATATACATATATATACATTACATATATACATATACATTTACTTCCCTTTTGATAATGGACCCACCTCTAGCTCACAGGAACTGCAATGGGAAACTAAATGGCACCGCAGTACGCGAGCCTATTTATGGCTGACCTAGGGAAGAGATAACATCACTCAGTAGGAACTACATATTTATTAACTCTAAATTAACTCCACATCCTTGATATTTTTATTATATGGGCAAAAGGAGAGCATATACGCCCTTCACTCATCACCATCAGTGCCACGGAATATGTTGGCGCTTTATGAATCAATAATAATAGCACTCACTACTCAACACTTTCCCCCAATCAAGTTAAAATGGATGACTCCGCGAACTCTTCAAGCTTCCTCGATACCACTGTGTTTATCAAAGATGGCTCCCTACACTCATCAAAGTCACTGACAGACGCAGCTATCTACAATTGCTGATTTTTATCCCCAGCTCACCAAGTAGGTTATTTTATGCAGCCAGACCAGCAGACACCACTGCGTACGTTAGCCTAGATAACAGCAATTTCAAAATGAGGGTGATCAGAGGAACACCCTAAAAAAGACACACAGAGACAACGAGAGCCCAAATGGTGCAGTATGTATCATAAAAGGAAATAGTAATAAATGTAGGTACTCACAAAGGGAGGTTGCATGAGGGGCAACCAACCACTAGATGCAGGTGGAGATGCATAAGCCCGACTCCACTCAGGTTCCCAGGAAGCTAGATATGACCAGGCCCTCAAATGTGGCTACAACCACGTGGTGACCAAATCATCCCTCCAATGGAGGGTAAGAAGCACAAAGGGGGAAACTGTGCCCAAGAATGTATAAAAATTAGTTTAAAACAACTAAGATTAAGAAAAAAGGAAGTGGCATACCTCAATAATGGCAAATTTATATAAACAATACATTTTATCATGCACTAGCAACGTGTTTCACAGGTCTCTGGCCACTTCCTCAGGCCAAAATAAATTGCCAGAAAGTATTTTTAGCTGGATAAAGAGTGCCTCCATATTTTTCTTCATTTTAGTTGTTTCTAACTCAATTTTAAACATTCATGGGTGCCTCTTACCCCCTTTGTGTAGTTGACAGCAATAAACACCTTAGGTTCCTGGCAGAGCGAGATCACAAACACCAGGAGAACCTAGAAGAATAACTTCTATAATACAATGAGAAAAGGGACATGTATAACACTAGTGGTCACTTTCAGTCCAATACTAGGAGTTTTACACAAAAATCAAAAAGGAGCTGCAGCCTATCATAACAGAGGATGATATGCTAAAGAAACCTTAAGGGAGCTTCCAGTGAAGCATACCATAACTGAAATTACAGAAGAGAATTAAACTAAACAGACACACTATAATAGGATACAGAGAATGTGATTATTGCTTTGCTTTTGGACATGATTCACGAATTAATACAAATATTAAATTAAAAACCTGTATGTTACAGTTTTAAAAATAGATTTTTACAATGCAAAGGAAAGGTAAACCTGTGCAATGATAGCCTTATGTAATACAAAGGATCATAGTCTCAGTGTTAATTTGTTTTTAAGTTTCCCATTAGACATTTGCCCTCTGGGACATTCTTACCCATCACATTACTGGATCCTTATTACTTAATGGTACTGCCTCTTCAGACTGGGATATTCGTGTGTTACAAATTCTTAAAATCTGAACTTCCTGAACTATGACTATTTATACCCATACTAGATTCTCGCATTAGGAGGTGATAGTACTACCTCTATATACTGGATGTCAACGTTCATGTGTGGCAGTGAATGACTCCTGAAAGCTAATCTTATGCAAACAAAACGTTTCATGCACAGTATTCGACTTTTTCTTTTCTTTTTTTCTACTCCAAGAAATAATTTTAGAACAGCCAGTTCATTTGGCACTCAAAGGTGGAAAGACACATCTTAGAAGAGTCATGGATATCAATCGGAATAAGGGAATATGTTTTAATTTCCTCCCTGCAAAACACAAACAGTAGCAAAAATACGACACTTACCCAATAGATCTAAAAAACAGAGATGGGACAAATCCCAAATTTCCTGAAATCCAAAAAGATTAATTTGACTCTAATGAATCATGTACAGGATTTGTTTGATTTGAGAAAATCAAGAACCTTTTTGGATTTGTATTCAAGGAAATTTGGGATTTGTCCCATATCTACTAAAAAAAATAAAAACAGAGTTTTGGATGCCATTCCACTTTAAAATAGAGGTCATGGTCACATAGACTCATCAGCCAGTTCTTGTCACAAGCGTAATTCCTGCTATATTATTTTGGGTAATTTGTGCTTGTAACCTGATGCCTAGTAATAACCTGCGCACAAACACACACACACACTTATACATACACACAATAAGCTTAGAAAAGTCTCCAAAAGTGATCAACGGACACACAATGCTGCAATGACTGCAAATATATATCGCGAAAACACCTCAGTCTCACTAATTTTATCTTACGTGGGACTGACCTTTGAGAACAAGGATGAGACCCAAATGTGCACGTTACAGGTAAAACTAGTATGATTCAACGCACCTTGTACATTGTTTTATTGAAACCTGGTCACATCAAGTTAAAAATATGGAAGAGTTTTATTATAATATAAACAGGAGTTTGTTTTACCGGTATTTACAATTCCAGCAAGCAAACAACCTTTCGACTCCTCCTGGTTCACTTCACTTGCCCATAATCCCATTTCTATAGGACAGCCACAGCTTTTCAGGGAAAGAACTAGTCAAATGTATGTAAAATAAACGCACAGTTCGAAGAATAACAATACAAATTGTTTTACAGTCATTATTATTATTGTTTTTACAATTAACTTGAGGATTAAAAAATGCTGTACATGACATAAAGTATCCAATTTGTTTCCTGCCATTTTCTTCAAAGCATCAAAATAAAATGGAATACAGACTTATCTGTTTTCCATCAATAAAAACCTTTATTGAATAATAATACGTTTTGCAATACAGAAATATTTTAGGTAAAACACAAAAATATGTAAATAAACCTAAAAACTAGTGAAAGAAAAACTTTAACATTAATAGTGTTACTTGGAGATGACAACCAAGTGGCAACCCTAGTCTGCATCTATTCTTCCCAGACTAGAAAAAGATTAGGCGTGTTTGGTTGCTATAGCTCCTAGGTTCTCAATGTGTGGTACGTACGTGTACCCCAGGGGGTACTTCTGTTGTTTCCGGGGGGTACTCAGGCTTGATATATTTAACCAAGAATAACGCATTTAGAGTTTTAGAAAATGATACATTTACATCACCAAATTAGTATTTTAGCTAATTAAAAGCAATAGTAAATGTTTGGAAATTGTTTAAAACCAATTATATAAGTATATATTTGCTAAGGGGTACTTGTGATGGTTCCAGGGGGTACTTAAGCTTGATATACTTAACCAAGAATAAGAATTTTTAGAGTTTTAGAACATGTTAAATGTTAATTAAACAACACCGAATGATTGTTTTACCTAATTAAAAGAAATGGTTTAGAACCAATTATCATGTACTACATTAAATATATATTTTTCAAGGGGTACTTGTGATAATATTTACTATGCTACGGGGTACTTGGTGAGTACAGGGATTAAAAAAGGTACATGCCAATAAAATGTTGAGAAACACTGCTTTAGCTATTGTCAGTGAAGTGACATGCTAATATTCCTGGCTGACATGACATGCAACTACAGCAAAGTCCCTGTTGCAGGGCATAAAATACTCACCGAGCCTCCAGTGTTGTCTTGTAACCTTCCTGTAGCTCCTAGCGGCTTTCCAGCTCCTGTGCACAGCTCCCGGCGTGTCATGTGACCCCACGCAGGTCAGGTGACACGACAGGAGCCGTACAAGGAGGGCACCAGAATGTCTCTAGTAAGTACAGGAAGGTTAGAAGACAGCGTTGGAGGCTTGGTGAGTTTTTCATGTTGCATGAGCGGGGGGGGGTGCTTTTTTGTCCGGTTGCTCAAGCAGCTGGCAAGCGCATCTATCCAGCACCCGACAATACCTGCTGCTGCCGGATACTGGGGACTTTGCTGTATAATTCAAATTGTATGTTGTTTGGAATTGGACCCCTATTGACAGAAAGTATATATGACTGACCCAATTCCAAGCTGCGCACAATTTGCATTGAATTTGCATACAAGCTGGAATTATTTGCACATCATTGACCATCTCTACTAAATGAACTTTGGATTTATTTTAAACTGCTTACCGAGATACTGAATGAATGATTATTATTATATATTTAAAGCATATAACAGCACCTTGTTTAAATGGCCTCTGCACCCAATTGTAAAGAATGCCTAGTCATTATTACCATAAAGTGGGCTTGAACACAGGACAGAAGGAAAGCGTAGAGAAATGCACCCTGTATGTACTTATAGAGTTTAGCCTGTCTGATCCCCCCCCTCATCTGTGACTAATCACACCTGTAATTTGATCTCTCATCTGCATCTGCCTCAACAGAGCAGCTAATTTGTAAACACTGCGTCTGCTTCAATGAAAGCAGGAAGTAGACACACTGCAGATGTATTGCAGGATTTGTATCAGCCGTAACAAAGAAATGTTTTGTTTTTTTGAAAGGTTAGTATGCTGTTGCTTATCTTTTAGAGCAGAGAGGAAGTTCGGAGTTCAGGTCAGAAAGTAATCATTTCCCTGCATGGCCCTGCTGCTGGAGCCTAATGTTGTTATTCACTGAAATATGGAAACAACTGATCCACTAGAGGGAACACTGTGTATAAAGAAACAAGGGCCCCTACTCAATTCCCTTTTTCTCCTCGGAGATGTTTTCACATCTTATCAATAAAATACCTTTTAAGCCACCAGCAAGAAATGAAATACTCAAAATAATTGTAAGAGTACTTTTTCAATTGCAAAGTGCTGAAAAGCTATTGTAAACAGAAGCTGAAAATTATCTCCTAGGAAAAAAGGGCCAAATGTCTTGCTTCAAGTCACTTTTTCTACTGAGTTTTCTCTTAGGAGTTATTTTTGTATCTGCCCATTAAAGGATCGCTGTCCGCGAAAATCTTCAAATTTAACCACTTCAGGATTTAGTACGCCCCTGAATCCTGAAGTGGTTTCCATGGAAACGTTCCATGTCAGTTCACGGAGGGTGTCTCCGTAAACACCCTGTGAGCCTCCGATCGTGGCTCGCAGGGTAAATGTAAACACGCGGGGAAGACCTTCCCCGGTGTTTACATATATACGGCGCTGCTGCGCAGCAGCACTGTAGAGGAGATCGGCGATCCCCGGCCTCTGATTGGCCGGGGATCGCCGGCATCTGATAGGCTAAAGCCTATCCCATCAGGCGCAGGACGGAAATCCGTCCTGCGCCGCTCACAGGGGGAGGGAGAGGGAGGGAAGGGGAAGGAGGCCAGGAAGCGCTGCGGAGGGGGGCTTTGAAGAGCCCCCCCCCGCAAGCGCAAGCAGCCGGCGGCGATCAGACCCCCCCAGCAGGACATCCCCCTAGTGGGGAAAAAAGGGGGGAAGTCTGATCGGCCTGGCTGCAACCTGATCTGTGCTGTGGGCTGGAGAGCCCACGCAGCACCGATCAGCAAAACCACCCGGAGGTGGTTAAAATACATGTAAACACATACAAAATCATGTTTATTCCAGAGTAAAATGAGCCATAAATGACTTTTCTCCTATGTTGCTGTCACTTACAGTAGGTAGTAGAAATCTGACTGAACCGACAGGTTTTGGGCTAGTCCATCTCTCCCTAAAAAGATTTATACAAAGATGCTGGCCAGCTTCCCTGATCGCTACACACTTTTTTGGCAGTTGGACAGAGCAACTGCCATTCACTAAGTGCTTTTGAAAATAAAGAAAACCCGGAGAATCCCCCATGAGGAGATAGGCTAGTCCAAAACCTTTCAGTTCTGTCAGATTTCTACTACCTACCTTAACCCTCCTGGCGGTTCATTAATTCTGCCAAATAGGCAGAAATACTTCTTCTTTTTTTTTGTTTCATGTAAAGCTACCAGAGTGGTAGCTACATGAAACAACACTAGAGGACGCATGTGTCCCACTAGTGCGATCGTCGCCGGCATCAATAGCAAACAGGGGAAAGCGTATATAACGCATTCCCGTTTGGCTTTTCCTGTCCATGGCGACGATCGGAATGACGTCATGGACGTCAGCCGGCGTCCTACGCCTCCAATCCAGCCCTTAGCGCTGCCCGGAAATCATTGGTCTGGGCAGCGCAGGGATCTGGCGGGGGGGGGGCCCTATTTCGCCGCTACGTGTGGGCGTTCGCCGCGCAGTGGCAGCGATCAAGCTGTACGCGTGGCTAGCAAAGTGCTAGCTGCGCGTACAGCACTTTAAATGGGGCGAATCGCCCCACCAGGGGCTGAGATATCCTCTGCGGCGGCTTACCCCGAGCACAGCTCGGGGGTACCACTAAGAAGGCTAAGTGACAGCAACATGGGAGAAAAGTAATGTATGGCTTCTTTTACTTTGGAAGAAACATACTTGTTATTTGTATGTTTACATATATTTTAAATTTTAAGATTTTCGTGACAGAGGTCCTTTACATTAACTTTTCAGGACTTTGTAATTGAAAAACTACCAAAAAGGAAATGGAAAAAGTACTGTCAAAACTATTTTAATTTTCTTGCTTGCTGGTGGTTTAATAACAATGTATGAAAATATCACCTTGGAGAAAAAGTGAATTGAATAAAGGCCAAATACTCTGTTATATTTGAACCTGTTCTCATCTTGCACTCTATGCCATCTAGTGGCCAGAGCATATAGCTTGTTTATATTTTCAGAGGGAAAGTGTTGGTTCCAGCAGACCAAAGCAAAGACATGACACAGAACATTAATATTGCCCTTTTCTCCTGTTGTACTCATGGCGCTTTTAGGGCTGCAGATACTTAGCTCCACGGATGACCAAGATCATTAGGGAGCCTTGACCACAGACTCCTTACTGTATTACATGCCGGGATTCAAACCCTGGTCAAAGGCTCAAATCCTACATCAAAGGCAACATACAGCCTTACCAGTACACTATGAAAGAGATTCAGTATACTCAGACCACATACGGACATGCAGCTTTTGCTAGCCAAAATGATAATTTGTGATTGTTTAAGATGACAATCTTCTAAAAGTCATTGTAAACTTTGTGAGACTAGCACCTATGTAAGAAAAAGTGGAGTGCCCAGACCTGGCAGTACCCCTTGGACAGTAACATCATCGGCGAAAATAGGTCTCCATCTCCATGTAATTACTAATAAACTCTTTGTTAAAGCGGAAAGAAACCCAGCATTTCTTCTTTGCTCCAAAACATTATTTACAGCATATTATATACTACCACCATTTTTTTTTTTACTAGAATAGCATTCAAAGGGTTAAACACGGGACTTAAAAGCTCAGTGCAGGGAGAGCTGGACGCATCCGAACTGTAGATAATGTTATTTTGTATTTAATTGTATCAAGTGAGGAATGTAAACAAACACTTCTCTGACACTGCAGACTCTCCTGAACACGGACAGACACTCTGAAAGCATTTCTGCTTATGTTAGAACATGAATAAAGCAGTTATAAATAAAATGCAAATGCAAAGTGTATTTTGGGAACTTGTCATTTCTAAATGAATAATAATACATATGCACAAAAGCAAATATGATAACCGTATGTCATATACAAAGTAGGAAAACATGTTTTTATTGAATATTATGTCAGGGTTTTACACCGCTTTAAAACATAGCTCTCTATTTCAAGATTAACAATGAGTAAAAAAAAGAAATGCGCTGCATCTTCTGCCGAGACGTAGACTTTTGAAATGAAGAGCTATGTTTTAACAAAGAGCTTATTGATTTCATGGAGGTGTCCACCTAACTTTTCCCTACTAATAGGCATTGACAGTCAGTGCATGTTTGGCTTGTCTGAGCTACCATTGGATTGGGGAAAGACAGGAAAAGGTTACCCACAGTGCCTGGGAACATAAAAGGTTGTATACCACAAAACCGATTGCTTGTCATCCACATTAATGTGAACCAAGCACCATTTTTAGGACCTAGGTCATCTCAATAGCACATTAAAAATGCATGCTAACAACGTGGCTCATTACTAAAACAAATCTGTTCTACCTCTTCTTCTTTTTACATTTAAATGCTTGTTAGAGGCTTTTATCGCTTTACTTCCGCGGCTTGCAGTCCACAGAAAGAGAAAGCAAATAAGGATTCCTGTAATTAAAAGTAGCAATGAGCAAACAAAAAGCTTTCATCAGCAAGGGAAGTGGGGAATAGGACACTGTACTTCAATTTAGAGAGTCACCCTTGATTACATTCACACCTTCCCCTGGACAAATAAGGGCAGAGGGAAAGGGGGGAATGGCAGCTCCTACAGCTGTTAGAAACCAGGATAAACTGCTGAAAAAAACTTAAAAAAATGCTGCTTACATCCCTTTCAGTCAGGGACAATTTTTTCCTGCCACTGGGGACAGGGCCAGGCCGAAGTGAGAGAGGCTCCAGCCTCAGGGCGCAGTGAAGGAGGGGGCGCACAACTCACTCAGCTATCATTCCCCTATTGTGTTTGAAGCAGAGAGAAATAAGAAAAGGGGATACATGGCAGTGACTGCAAACCAGATAACTAGAGATTAAGGTGTTGGGGGCCCTGGGGCGCCTCTTACTCTAATAGCAATCAGTGTGTGACGGCTGGGGTGGGGGGAATGGAGGAGCGCACTTTGGTTTCTCAGCCTTGGTTGCTGAAGGACCTTGTCCTGGCTCTGGCTGGGGAAGTGTGTCTTCCCCAGCAGGGTATACAGATGACTGAATCGGCTTCTTCTTCCTCCACCACGGCAGCGATGTAACCCTGACATGTCTTCTCAGTTCCCATAACATGATATGACGCGATCAGGATCCAGGAGACCATGCCAGCGTTACAACGCCCCCCGGTGGTCGAAGAGGGGTGACAGAAGAGTCTCTTGCATCTCGTCTATCACCTCTTCCAGCACCCGATGGCACTGCAGTGCTTAAACGGTCTCCTGGGCCCCAATCACGTCATATCATGTGATCGGGACCCAGAAGACCTGCCGGAAATTCAGAGCCATGTGTGGAGGAAGAGAAGAAGCCGCCCGGAACAGGAAACTATAACTGTTCCCTGCCGCCCCCACTCGTTTGTCTGCTCTAGACAGCCAAAATGAGATTTGTTGGCAGAGGCTTACAGCGTTCAGCAGTTTTCAAACAACATATCTTGTTTAATGCTGCTAATGGGTTAACTTGCAAAGTTCTCTCCCTGCACTGCTTGTCACATGACTGCAGAATGCCAGTGACTGTTTGTTCAGTAAGATTAACATGAAGCACAGCAAACCCCCCCCCCCCCCCCCTTTCAATTCCTCCAATCCATAGGTTAGGAGCAACTACAACACAATGTTTGAAAACCTTTTTAAAATATAGGTGAATAAATAATCAGAAAATACAGATTTATCAAAGCATTACTGGTTTTTCTTCTTAAACAGTTCTAAACAGCAGGGGACTGTTCTGCATAATAATAAGATACTTCTTAAATCATACTTAATAGCAGCAGTTGTGCATGGATTTCTAGAACTACATTACAGTTAAGAAAAGTGCAAATCCATCGCTAAACTGCCACAGATGAAAAAGTGCTTAATAGCACATTAAAGAGACTCTGTAACATCAAAAACATCCCCTGGGGGGTACTCACCTCGGGTGGGGGAAGCCTCGGGATCTTAATGAGGCTTCCCACGCCGTCCTCTGTCCCACGGGGGTCTCGCTGCAGCCCTCCGAACAGCCGGCGACAGACCCGACTGTCAATTCAATATTTACCTTTGCAGGCTCCAGCGGGGGCGCTGTAGCTGCTTTCGGCTCTGAATTAGACGGAAATACCCGATCTCTGTTGGGTCCGCTCTACTGCGCAGCTGCCGGAGACTTGCACCTGCGCAGTAGAGCAGGCCCAACGGCGATCGGGTATTTCCGCCTACTTCGGAGCCGACAGCCACCAGAGCGCCTGCCCAGGAGCCGGGAAGGTAAATATTTACGTCCCCGCTGTACAGAAGGCTGCAGCGAGACCCCCGAGGGACGGAAGATGGCGTGGGAAGCCTCATTAGAATCCTGAGGCTTCCCCCACCCGAGGTGAGTACCCTCCAGGGGACATTTTGATGTTACAGATTCTCTTTAAGCACTTCTACAGATTGGGCAGTGTAAACTAGGCATAATTTGTGAAGTGCCCTCCCCCTGCTGAATTTCTCAATCAGAGCCTGCTGGTATCAATACAGCAGGTTATCTCAGCAACAGCCATTTCCCCCACACACTGCACAGTCTGAGAAACCTTCCTAACTCCCCCTATTTTAGAACAGTTTAAGAAGGAAACTGCACTAATGAGTGATTTCTTAACATTCTTAAGACAGTTCTGCACACATTTCTAAAACACTATCAATATTTTGTCTCAGACACTCGTGGATAAATGTCCCCCATTGTGTCTAAAATAAAGTAAAATGTTTCCTCAATTAATTGTATGAATACTGCTGGTCCCTGGTTTTCTTCTTCCTTAATCTGCAATAAGTCCACCATGTCCTGCCCCTTCTAGGCATAGGAACTATTGAAAGCTAAGGAAAGCGACCTCAATTAACAGTGCCACTACCTTCTTATCTTTCCCACAGTTGCAGTAGTTAGGGTAGACTTCTACTGAAGACACATCAGAGGAACTGGTTATTCTTTGAACATTTACAGCAGTGCCAGGGACAAAGAGACCTGTGTAATAAAGAAGAAGAGGACCAAACACCAATGAAAACTGGGAAGGCGCGTTTTGAGGCAATATTCCTTACAGGTGAACTGTAGAAATGACCAGAGATGCCCTTTAATCTACAAAAAATATTAAATCAAACGTGAGTGTCAGAAAACGCATAGGATGAAGCAATATACAGAGCATACCTTGAGTGAACCGAGTATAACAAACATCCAGTATTCCAATATAGGAACTCAAAGAGAAAATTAAGGGGAAATAAGATGAACTTCGGGTCTTCGCTGTTGGTCTGTGATGACGCTCATGAGATTTAAAGGCAGAATAGGAAGGACAAACATCAGTGTTTGATTCATAGTGAATAATTTATATTTGTTTCAACTGCAAACTACAAGCTAACAATAGGGCAAACTTTTATAGCAGCGTACCAGAAATTTTAAAAGAAGGCAAGCCTTTGGGTTTTTAGGTTACTTACGTTACTAAGAAACGAATGCACAAAGGGAGATACTGGTTGCTTGGCCGTTGGAAACAGCTGTTATTTCCCACAATGCATTAGGTCTCACAGAGTGTAAACTGTCAGGACCACAGCCCTGACATCACACTGTGGGAGGGGTTTTACCACAATATCAGCCATACAGACCACCCCGATATGTTCTATTCGGGAGAAGGTACAGATTTCTCATGGGAAAATGGGTATTAGCTAATGATTGGGATGAAGTTCAATCTTTGGTTGCATTTCCTCTTTAATAAGTAACCACTAATGATCCAATCTTTTTCATCTTAGTACAGGATTCGTTAGAGTCTAGAAAATCAAGAATCTTGTTGGATTCGGATTCGAGGAAATTTGGGATCAGTTCCATCTGTACTGCTAGTTGAATATTATATATTTACAGCTACAATTTACGGGCGCCCAAAATTACATCTATTGGCGCTAATCAACACTCTACTTTAACACTGCCGCAAAAACACATTTAGTGGAGAGGATAGTGGTGCTGCCATAGGCTGCAATTATAAAAGTCGCAATTAGCAGCAATGGGAAGAATTTGGGCGCACGGAGACATCCGATAAAATGTGTCAATAGATGGAATTTTGGGCGGCTGGAAATTCCAGCTATAAATAGCAAGCATGTCTATTTGATTCGGATGAAATGGGAATGCGTTTGACACTCGTCAGGCTTTTATTGCTGTCTGTGTTCCTGTTGGAAGGTGTTACTTCCTATCCAGACGACACTTTCACTAAGCTTTATCATACAATTGATAATTTACCTCATGGGTAAAATCTAATTTTGAATTCGCTAAGGTGTTATAGATCTCTTGAACGTTTTAGCAATAAAACATTAGTGAATTCAAAATTAGATTTTACCCATGAGGTAAATTATCAAACGTTTGATAAAGTGTTTGATAAAGCTTAGTGAATTGAGGCCTATGAGCTGTGCTGTGAATGTTGTGTACTGTATCCTCTACAGAATTTTTTCGGAGGACCCACAAGTGCTGGTAATGGTGTTGTTGGTTCACTGGTGGATACATCTGCAACTCCAGTTGAAAAAAATGATCTATTGTTTGGCCAGAACTTTGCTTTTTTTTTCATTTGCTCCAACAGGAAATTTTACAGTTGAAACTCAACAGTAAGACACGTTACCACTGCAGCCCTAAACAGACATAAGAAACCACTGGGCATCCCAACCTCTGAGGGTCCACCTATAATGAAAGTATCAAGCTTGGGTGAGTATGTGTATATATTTGTGTGTATATATATATATATATATATATATATATATATATATATATATATATATATATATGTATATATATATATATATTCATAAATGTAGCTGTCTAGCTACAATTGAGAAGAGAAATTAGCTTAGCAGAATCAAACGTATTTATCTGTGTATAATAGATAGATATACTCTGACAGCGAAGAAAATAAGTAAAATAAACAATGAAATTCCTATTGGGTATATTTAGTAATACAAATTACAGATATTCAATGCAGTATTTTTTTTACAAGAAAAATTTATAGTACATAATGTTTGTATGAAATGTATTTTTTTAACTAAACACCAGTGAACCTCAATGGCTGGAAACAAATTGGTAAAAGTAAAAACAGTTAATCATTTTAGTGTATTTTTTTTCCAAAGGCCTTTAAGATCCCAAAACACACAAAAGAAAATTGGCAGAAGCAGAAAAATAGCAGCATGTACTGGATTCCATTGGAAGAGAGCAAACTGGTATGGAGCAAACCATACGGGAAGGGGGAGCCCGCAACACTGCCAACATCACCAAACGATCGCAACATTAATAGTGTACAATTCAATTGTAAATACAATATATTAACAGCACACAACCAGGACAACACAAGAAAAAAAATCTTATATTTCTTCTCATGTATTAAAAAGAAAACAATAATAAAGAACTTTTAAAAGGCTTGTGTGTTTGGCACAATATGGGCCGACCCTGTAATTAGAATTAAGTTCACTCAATTATCTTTCATTTCATTTTGTATTCTTGTACTAAGTGTTGCATTCTGTGACAAATATTATTACGAAAAGATAAGAAACCCCAAATATCTGCAAGCGTCACACACTTTAAAGGACATCCGTGTGACATGTGACATGATGAGATAGACATGTGTATGTACAGTGCCAAGCACACAAATAACTAGGCTGTGTTCCTTTTTTTCTTTCTCTGCCTAAAAGAGTTAAACATCAGGTATGCAAGTTTCAGTTTCTGTCTGGGTCGGGACCGGGTTAGACTATAGCGTAACCCTCACTGATAAGGAGTTATAGCCATAAAACGGCTTATGAGAACAGGGAAGAGATAGAAAGGGCCAACAGTTCATATATTTTAGCTCTGGCATACTTTATTGAATGTGTTATTAAGCAGAGACAATGAAGCAGTAAAACTTAAAAAGTAGATTCCAGTATAAAATAAAACTGGGGGATATCTATAAAAATCATTTTTATGAGTAGGAGGATAGATACAGTTTATCTCATCAGTGTATTTTCACCTCGGTTGACCTTTAAAGACCACTATCGCTGTGGACGGTCTGTTACCTCTAATATAGTTTGTGCAATAGCAGCAAAATAAAAGCCTCCTTCTCAGATGCACCAAGCAGAAAGAGATTGTGGTCCCCACCACCAGCCCTGCTAATAGAGGAGGGGCCATCGTATACTGCAATGTAGCATGGCTGAGTATTTCCGTCATCAAGTCAACATTACATGTATGTCCGTATGTCCATAGGGGTAGCAGAATGTAAATATCTTTACTACAGCGGTCCTTTAAAGTGGACCTGAACTCTTGCACAGGACAGACGGAAAACAGCGAAATGCACCCTGTATGTATTTAGAGAGTTTAGACTGGAATTCAAATTCCCCTTCATGTGTGACTATTCACCACTGTAATTTGATCTCTCAGCTGTGTCAGCTCAGACATCACCTCTGCCATGGCAGAGCAGCTAATTTGTAAACACAGGATATTAACCCCATGTCTGCTTCCATGAAAGCAGGAAGTAGACACACTTCAGATTTCTTGCAGGATTTGTATCAGCTGTAACAAAGAGAGGAAGTTCTGAGTTCAGGCCTGCTTTAAAGTAATCCTGCCGTGAGAGAAATAGGCTGCAGCTATTCCTAAGGTCCTTCTGAACGTTGCTTCGCTGTTATACAAATCCACTGCAAAAGGTACTTTCTGGAGCCACTAAAGGAACCAGTATGTAGATTAGGAGTTTCATAGGAGTGTCAGAATAAGAAGTCTGCTACTTGGTCTATGTCATTTATTTAGAGTATTATAGTCAGAGGATAAACGTTACAGTCGAGGAAATAGATTAAGATTTATGAGTGTTACACTGGCTGTCTCCTGACAGATGAACTTTAAAGAGTACCAGAAGTGAAAATCTAGCCATATGATGATGTCCCCTTTACATTTTCTTGCCTTCCTACACTCTGCTGGTCTGCTCCAGCGTTTCTACAGTTCCCCATTCTTCACGAGTTTTACTCGACTGCAGAGAAGTTGATCCTGGCAGAAAGTACCAGCCGCTGCACAAACGTGGCCATGAATGAGCATATTTTTAATAATAAATAATAATCCTAATCATATATAGCACTTTTCTCCTGGACTCAAAGCGCTCTAGAGCTGCAGCCACTAAGGGTGTGCTGAAGGGGCCACCCTGCCGTGTTAGGAAGTCTTGCCCAGGGACTTCTTACTGAATAGGTAATGACTCTAGCCAGGATTCGAACCTGGTCTCCTATGTCAAAGGCAGAGCCCTTAAACCAGTGGTCCTCAAACTAAGGCTCGTGGGCCAAATGTGGCCCCCAAGGCTATTTTACCAGCCCCCACACACACACAAAATGTATTATTTATAGAAGCGGTCAGCTACATCTTTAAATATTAGTAGTCCGCTTATAGAATAGCAGTGCTGGCACTAACCTTCCACATGGAAGCCAGAAAGCAGTAATTTGCTGGTTTCCAATCAAATTCCACATCAGGTGACACTGCTGTCCAATTGGACTGCACGCTGTCACCTGGGTATGCTTCACTGTCTGGCCCGCAAAGACTTTCACTTCATTTTATGTATACTCCGGCCCCCCAGCAGTCTGAAGTATGTTGACCCGGCCCTTGACAAAAAACCTTTGGGGACCCCTGCCTTAACCAGTACACTATGAGCATGTGAGAGTTCACAGAAGGAGGCATGCACAAGCAGTTTCATTGGTGCATGCGCGATTCGTGAACTTGCGCATGCTTAGCACTAGTATGCTTGCTCATGGCTTTGTCTGCAGCTGAAGACCGAGGGACTTCCGGAAGAATGGATGAAAAGAATCATGAAGTATGGAGAACCAGAACGATTCTGGAGCAAACCAAGAGGGGACAGTACCATATTATTCAACTTTAACCCGCATTCTCAGTTCAGGTTTGCTGTAAAGACTTTTTCCAGGGTAAATTATAATTTCACCCTTGTTAGGATTCATTTCAGTGACACAGCCTAGTTAGCAGCATCTGGACCCTCTTTTCCGTCTTTATAAGGATGAAGTGAACTTTGGGACATAATGGGTTTGCTACAATGACAATTAGGGACAATTGTTAGTGATTATCACCATTTATAGGGTTTGTTAGATTGGAAAGCTAAAACATAAGTGCAGGTATGCAAAAATAACACCCAATAAAACAACTGGCCAAGTGACAGACAATGGTCTGTCAAAACAAAATAAAAATAAGACATCCTCACTTTTTCTGGTTCATGGTTTCTCCAGACATTGATTTATTCTCAAGCTACGTCAGAAGCACCAACCATTTTTTCACTACGACAAATTATCCTGTTCTCCACTTCCCTCTCTTGACACATAGGATGGATTTCAGATCCCAGAACCCTTTGCAGTTATCATATTTTATTATTTTTGTCATCCTTCACTGCATATTGCCCAGCTAAATCAGCCATACAAACACCACATTGGGCAAAAAGACAGGAGCACCTTGTATTACAGCATGACTGTAAGACACTGAGGATGATGCAATGGGGTGTGGGCATGGCCGGATTTCTGGAAATGCAACAAAGACATGGGCCTTGGGGGGCTGCAGCCCTGGAGGGCTCCTAAACATTAAAGACAAGTTGCTATAAAGGAAAGGGGAACTGATGCCCAAGGGAGCTGTTCATGAAAGAGAGGAGCTGCTGTACATGGATGATACACATGGAAGGGGGCTGTAAATGGAATGGGAGGGGCAATGCTGCACAAGAAAGGGGAGTCACAACATACCTGGCCCAGGTACACAAAAAATATGAATCTGGCTTTGGCTGCGGCTAGATGTTGGAGCCGTAGTGGGTAAGTCTTGACCTCTTATGATGGCCCATCTGTGAAAAGAGCCATCCCTTCAGCTCAGCTGCAGACACTGCAAAGGTTAATGGCAGCTTGTATGAAAGTTAGCATGTAAAACCATTATTCTACAGGCTTTCTTATAGAGACTGTGATAAGGAAAATTGTCCAAGATTGCTGCCGATCAACGGATTAGACCAGGTGTGGAAAAAGAGTAACAGGCTCCTCCTCTGTGCTCCTAACTACTCCTGCAGCGAGATGGGAAGTTTCTAGACAGTTCATACTCCACAAACAGTACAGATTCCATGCTAACAAATAAATGCAATTTTAGCTCCAAACAAAATAGAAACTTTTCATAAACATTACAAAATGTTTTGCGGAACGCTGATATATTTTTGTAGCAATAGTTAATGTAACTTTTACATTAAAATATTCTAGAATCTGAAATCCTTCCTGTAGGCCAACCTAGTCTCTCAGAATTAGGAAAACAAAAAAGACAAATTAGGAATTGTAAAATGCTAAAACTATATGCCCCGGCAGCAATAAAATATTCTTGATTTGAAGTCTGGAAAAAAAGTTTAAAAAAACAAAAAATATATATTTTTATTGATATCTTTACCCCTCTGAGAAATTCATAACTAAGGACCAATAGGCAGCAATAAATACTCTTCAAAACTAAAGTTAAAAAAATGATAACTGGAGCTCCAGTTTAACATTGCTCATTGTAAAATCCTGGCCAATCCTGAGCCCTCTCTAGTTTTCAGTGTAGTAAGTGTATGAAGCCTTGTCATAGAGCAGACATTAAGCTGCTGATAGGTACCATCAATCCAGTGGTCAGTGCGATAAAAAAACCCTCACTAGCACTTCAAGTTATGGTGGCTGTAATACTTATAGCTTCAGATCACTGCCCTAGTAAAATAAGCGCAAGTCCAGAGCTGTATAAGCACCAACAAGTGTCTAACTGCAGTTTATCTCTGAAAACTGTCTGTTAAAGAGAAGGTCCGAGGAGCGAAAAAAAAAAAGAAATCCACTTACCTTGGGCTTCCTCCAGTCCCTGGCACCCGACCTGCGCCCTCGCCGCAGCTCCGTTGGCTCCAGATCCCCTCCAGTACAGATGCCGACCTCGACAGTTCAGCATCTTCCTGTGCTCCAGTGTGCGGCTCACTGAGTCGCACTGATGTCATCTGGGCTGTACTGCGCAAGCACAGTACAGTCCGTATGACGTTAGCACGACTGAGAGCCACTCACGCAGGCACAGTGGACATCTTGCGCCGGAGGGGACCTCGGGCCACCAGTGGGGAGCACAGCTGTAGCGAGGGCACAGGACGGCTGGCAGGGGCTGGAGGAAGTGGATTTTTTTAATTTTTAATCTTCTCGGATGTGTCCTTTAAGGAATGTGAAACAATTTACTATCCTGTTTATGAACTTTGAGTGTTTCTATAACATGTATCTAAAGTAAAATGCAGTAGGTTTCATTGGATGTCTTTTACTTTCCTAGAAGACATTTCATCACTTCTACAGAGTAACACCTTAAGTTCTGATGAGATTTCTGGGCATTCTGTAAGTTCCTTTTCATTAAGCCCCCTCCACTGTTTAAGACTGGCAGTCCCAGTTTAACACAGACACGCTCTTTCACTACTGTTGTGAACCAGTTTAATTCTCTCTCCAAAAAAGGCACCTAGATATCCTCAAGACCTTTGTCCTTGAGGTACAGGCTGCCTCGTCTCTGAAGGAATGATGAAACGTCTTTCAGAACAGGAAAGATACCTTATATTTCTTTCAACATACACAACCTGGATAAAAAGAGAACCTTCACATAAATGTTTCCTAGGCAACTGTTTCACTTCTGTGGCTTAATTGTACGTTTTTCATGGGCAAATGACAAGCAGGTGCTCAGGTTCCCTTAGGCTACGGTGCAGCTAATGCAAATTCTCTAAAATACAACACAGCTGTATTCCCAGAATGCTTGGCATCACGTATGAACATAACAGCTGCTCTGCCTTACACCATACATACAGGCTGAAGAGCACAAGAGGGGGGGGGGGGGGGGGGGGACTATGAAAATAAACTGCAACATAATATGAATAGCACAAGTAAAAAGCTATGAACTTATGTAGAACAAGCCAAATCTCTATTTTCTAGGTTTGTCTAGAGCCAGTTAGAGTTATAACTGTGTCAGATTTCCCCTCACTTCCAGTCTAGTAGGGATGAGTAGAAAATTATTTTGCATTCTTGCTTTCTCAGCTCACTCAAGCTTGACACAAGAACACACCCAATGGAGTCACTGCAGGGTTAAGGTGCACTTTAAACACAATAATGGCCAATGTCATGCTCATAATGGGCTTGATTCACTAAGACAAATAGCATGCCTTATCAGAGTTAACACATAGTTACCATGCATTATCAAGGTTAACACGCCTTATCAGAGTTAACACACCTTATAGCATAGAGAGCGCTATGAACTTATGCCTGGTAATTGGCAATGACGAGAGCTCCACTCGTCCTGCCCTGAGCCCCTGCGGGTCCAATCACTTTAAAGGACATTATCCCTGCACTTTGATTGGCCCAATAGGCTGTCTGTCATGTTTCCTGTCAAGTGACAGGCACCCTATTGGGCCAATCAAAGTGCGAGGATAATTTCCTTTAAAGTGATTGGACCAACAGCGGCTCAGGGCACAGGGAATGGAGCTCTCGTCATTGCTAATTAGCAGGCATAAGTTCAGAGCGCTCGCTATTCTACTCTGATAAAGTGTGATAACTCTGATAAGGCATATGAACTCTGATAAGGCATGTTAATTCTGATAAGGCATGTTAACTCTGATAAGGCATGCTATGTGTCTTAGTGCATCAAGCCCCAGGTGTTTAAATATAAATGATATGATATGCCAAAGCAAAGGCAGCACTAAATTTACGTTATGGACTCCAGGTCGATCACAGATGTTGAAAGAAAACAACTCGTCATAAAATTTAAAGCTGTACCTTCAACATTTTTATGATGCATAACCCTATAAGAATCAATAGAATTTGCAAGAAATGATCCAAAATAATGTGTAACAAAACAATCAGTCAGCACTTTTAGTTCCAGCCCACACGTATAATTTGAGAGATACATCCACTTTTAATTAAGTGACTATAATTTCCAAGAACGGCTTTGGTTTTCCAGGTAAGTGAAGATCTGTATGGTAGGACAGTTTCCCACTCATCCCTACTGTCTAAGTGCATGAGGGTTACACGTCAGGAAGTGAATGGAAATCCTCCTAACAAGGATACAGACAACAGTAAAACTCTTTCTGTAGGAATGTACAGACTATTCAGAACTTTTATCAGTTTTTTTCATTGCTGTATGTCTTCCTGTTGAGAGTATCAGCCCTCTCTTCTTGTCTGGGTACAAGTGATGGTCATGTGTAGGAGGACTCATGGAGAAGCATGTGATTTGTTTGATCAGCTGATAGATTTGCAAAGCTCTTATTTGCTGTGATCACATCCTGCTGTAGCACATGATCATGACTGGCAAATCAGAGACTTACATATCTATTACTTTGACCAAACTGATCACATGCTTCTCCATGAGTTCTCCTAGACATGACCAGCACTACTGGGTACATGAGGTTACCTTGACAAAAGGTGAGGGTACCCTTTCCATGGTGTACATAAGCACCAATAAAACTCTAAAAGAGGTTATAATACTTCCATAACCCACCTAAAATAAGACTTTTGCCTTGAGTTCCACTTTAACTTGATGTTAGTAACTAAACCTATACCAAATGTTGTCACTCCACCACACAGACCTCTGCTGCAGTCTTATGTGCAATCAAAACATCCTGCAAGCTAAACCAGTGCTTTAGTACCCGCAAACATTGTGCACTCAGCCTGAAGGGAAGAAACATTGGACAATAAAATTACCAGGGACGTGAACAGGAATTTACTACCATAAACACATTTTGTAATTATGAACAATCCCATGTTCTAACGAGGATATATGCTATCAAAATGCCAAGTCAAGAGTGTCTAGTTCATACATAGGAAGTGCATACTTCTGCATGCATGTGCATGTCATGTTGTGCAATTTGACAGTATTTTTGTGCAATTTAACTGTACCATTGTCAAAACTGAAACAGGATTGCCACATAAGGGGTTAATGAAGGTCTCGCGGGATGCTACACAAAACAGATCCTTGGAATGGACTGTGTTTTTTGTATTTTCGAACCAAGCAGGATCTATAATGTGTGAGAACCCCGAGACCTTTGACAGAGATCTACCCCCCTGATGTCCAAGATTGGTTGGTTGGTGTGGAGTTAACTGAATCCGCATTGAACACAGTGGAATAACAAATTTGACTGTACATAGGAATGATAATCAAGCACTTGTTCCCAGCTTTTGACATTATGAACAGTTCAGGTGGTCCTACAACACTCACCACTGATATAGAGGCACTTTCTGCACCACTGACCATAATCTTACAATAAAGTGATAGCTGAAATTCCGTTAATGTCCTTTTACAGAGTGCTGGAAAACAAACAGGTGAAGGTGTTGGTAGATTTCACTGGCCATCTTTATGATTTAATAGCAGAAAGACACTGTTTCCTCTACAAAAAGCATGGATGATTCTCCAAAAAGGGTTGGTTCTGTTTTGTTCTTTAATACTTGAGTGATTGCACAAGAAAGGCTGACAAGACTATCCTCTAAGGATGGACATGTGAAGATGATCACCTCGGATTCCTTCACTCTCAATCTTAATAACCCTCAACAGGCGACAAATGTTTCGGTCCAGACCACTGACAAAGAAGCGATCTCCTCTAAGTCATCTAAGTATGATGGAGATGGTGTGGAGGTCGTAAATTTATGGATTAAAGTTAGTGGGAACGGATGATCTCTGGGTTCCCCTCTTGATTTATTGAAGTAATTACAGGAGAACTTGCTTTGTTCTGGTACTTAAGAAATGAATCGCTCCACTGAAAGTCCTGCTCTAAGCCTCTACAGGAGAAACAAAAGTGGTCGACAATCTGTTGGATTCCAACATGCTTCTTTAAGAGAGAAATCAGCAGATACCCTTGATTCTTATTTCAAACAATGTCGGGGTCATCTGAAGTCCATCCAGGAACCACACCAAACTTACACATGTTCAAGATTACAGAAAGAAAAAGGACGTCAAGTGTTACGAACAATTTGTTGTCTCTTTTCTTCAATACTTATACTGGGGAAACTGGTAGCCCAGGCCAGATTGGTTCATCATCCAGATGAAAAGTAAAAAATATAATAAATATAATAAATACAACTTGCTAACCACAACAGTGGGGCAAAGAGTGAGACCGATATCCACCATTAAAATAAAAAAAAAGTAAGATAAGTTTCTAAGAACAAGAAAATGACACTGATAGGACATGTACAATTCAATCCTGGCAATTAATCACGATGTGCACATTACGCATCCCCGCCACGCGTGGAGGGGGAGAGTTCACAATGTATCAACAGGAAGAGTTTGCAGCCTGAAGTGCATCATCAACTTTAAAACTCTGATGGGAACGAGGAATCCTCACTCTCTACTTTAAATTTAAATTTCTTCTCGTCATACTCTAGCGGACGCTTGGGGTCGTGTTCAGAGCAGCACAGTCTACCTTCTAGAGATGAGGCTGTCAGCTCTCCTTTCTCATGCTCTCTACAGAAAGAAGATGGGCAGAATTCACAGAAGGATGAAGAGGGGGAACCACATTTGTCACATTGGTGCCACGGGCAATCCCATTTCCCTAAGAGAATAAAAAATGTAATCAGAAATCAGAAAAATAAGATTGGGTTGTTGTCAGATAAGATCAAGTTTTATTCTAAAATGCCTTGCTCACGATTGGACGTGAGAACTGAACACAAGGGCTGTGGAGTCGGTACAAGATTCATCCAACCCCAACTCTGACTCCTTAGTTTATGAAACCACCGACTCTGAGTACCCAAAATTGCTCCGACTCTAACTCCTCAACTCTGACTCCTTGGTCTAATACTTACCAGGACTCTGCAGTTGTTACAAAAATCATCCGACTCCCAACTCCTCAGTTTATGAAACTACTGACTCCAGGAACCCAAAATTGACTCCAACTCCTTGACTCCGACTCCTTAGTCTAATATTTAGCAGGGCTGTGGAATTGGTACAAAAATTGTCACACCCCCGACTCCTCCGTTTATGAAACCACCAACCTTGACGCCAAGTACCTTAAGTTGCTCCGACTCCACAGCCCTGCCGAACACAGCCTCACTCTACATTTTGTTTAATAAATAATCTCCAAGGAGTCATAAACTGAAGCATGAAACAGTAACAGTACTAAAGTCCTCTGTACCAAGCTGAACCCCAGGAAAACTACTGAGATACCGTTTATGTGAGATATCAAACTTGCCCCACCCGCCAGGTGGATCACTTCTGCTGAGCTACAGTCGATGGCTTTGCTCTCCCAGCACACCTTGCCCGCCGTTTGATGTCACATCTATAAACAATGGTAAAAGCTCCCACAATGGATTTGTTAAGCATGTAAGTAAAAGACAGTAATATACAGTGGGAGATTTTTATGCTGTACTTAAGGTTCCCATACGTTAGTTGAATTTCACTCGATATCCCTAGCAGATTCTATTTCCATCATGATCCAATCTGCTAGAGTTCGTAGCCGCAACATGGCTGCCCGATCGTAACTTAGATTGATTTTTGGCTGAAATTGATTGAAGCAATCAGTCCAAAATGCTGAAAAGATATCGCTCAAAACAGGTTGGTTGGACCCCCGGCAGGTCTCCCTTCATGTGTAATGTGATGCTGGAGGGGTCATGCTGTAGAATAGGTGAGCTAAGTACTGCTTCCACACCCACCACAGGTCTGGGGGTGCATATTACATGAGGGAGACCTGGGGGCCTGGCAGGCGGAGAAGGCTGCATAGATGTCTGATAGTTCTAAGGCAAAACTCTATTGGAAATCTGTTTGCACCTTAAAGTGGCCCTGAACTGAGAGGGGTAGTTGGCATGCATACTAAAATTTTGTTTGTAGTGCTGTGATGTAGGCCCAGCACCATCCTCACATCCCAGCGCCCCCAGGGGTCCCCGCAGTACTCAGTTGAAATCTTTGACTGGTACCGAACGTCGAAAATGGGCAGGAGGAAGTGGCAAATTCCTCCCCTGTTGCCCCTAGCAATGCCCACGATCATGCCCCGCTGCTGCCGCTTTATCCTGGACATGTAAAAAAAAACATCAAATCATAACTCACCTACTCCGCATTCCGATTGCTGCCTTTGCCGTCCTGTCAGCTCCTCTGTTCACTCGTAAGCACCAGCATCTTCACCGCAATGGTGCTGACCTGGAAGTACTGCGTCGGTAGTTCCGGGTCAGCGCCACTGCTGTAAAGATGTCGAGGCTTATGAGTGACACTGCGGCTGAACGGAGGAGCTGACAGGATGGCAAAGGCAGCGATTGGAATGCGGAGCAGGTGAGTTATGATAATATGTTGATTGAGGCATCAGGATTGCTTTAAGCCTCATACACACGCTTGACTTAAGCAACACAACTGATACACCTGTGTGCAGCGCGGCCCAGCAAATCCACCCAAGGGGATCAGGATCTGATCCCTGATGGGCGACATCAGTTAGCAATGTGTATGCACCCTTAAGGTCACATCAGACAATGTATGGGCAGACCAACCAAGAGACAGTTCTCTTTCTCTCTCTCTGTTGCCTGCCCATACACCGCAGGCTGAATGGCGATCGATTTCAGCACCTCAATGCTGTCTCCTCTAATGTTAAATGTGCCCCCCCCCCCTACCCCCGATGCACTATACTTCACCTGTCCATGTCTGCCTCTGGTTCTGGGCTAGTCCTCTATCTATACCGGTGCCCCTCGTGGTTACTGGCGTATACGTGGGTGTGTGTGACATCACACACGAGCCCATGTTACTCCACCAACCACGTGGGGCGCATGTATGTGGCGGAGCCCGGAGCCAGTGGTGGACGTGGAGAGGTACAGTATAGCGCCCCAGGCACTGGGGAGGCACATATAACATTAGGGGGGACAGTGCCAGGGGGATTGTCACTCGTCCCGATATCGCTCGCCGTTTCCACTGCACACCCGATCGACCACGACTGCCCGGCATCTTGCAGAAAGTCCAATCAACATGCTCAGCCCTAAATTGGTCGCATTGTCGATCGAACATGCACTTGGTAGCACTAATTCGATAATAATTATCAAATCAGATGGCTGGTCAGCCGCCAAGTCGTAAGACGGATGGGTACCTTTAGAAAGAAGCCCAAACAGGCTGTCATAAAGCACACAATAGATTACCGTAAGGAGGCTGTGTCAGGTTAAGGCAGAGGAGGTGATAAGCTTTAGGACAGTCTCTCTTATCACACATCACCAGCTCCCCTCCATCACCACAGCGGAAACAATAATCTTCATGCATCTGCTTCTGTTCCTGCTTTATTTTCCGTTTCTTTGCTTTCAAGCGAGCATTTTTGGCCTTTTCTTCTGCTGCTGTCGCACAAGCTGTCTGCAAAATCAAGAAACACGCACTATTATACATTTTAAGAACAACATACTTTTTATAAAGTGCCTAAAAGACTTGACAGAGTGGCCCACTGAGCTCTCCAGTCTGCCCACTGATACTGTATGTTATTTTATCTCTGATAGCTGGCAATAAAACCCATTTATAGACATGAGCCTCTGTGTGCAAGCTAAACTGATAGAAAGCTTTACATTTGGGAAAATAGCAGTATGTAGCTAATCAACTGGATAGTACATTGTTATGCAAAATGACTGCTTCCAGCACCAGCTGTTGTGACAGGAGGAGCTGTTATATTCACAGAGATGACATTACTTTGGGTCAAAGGTAAGTAGGATAACTATACCGACAATAAGGAGTTGGGAGACAGGTTTTTAATTGTAAACAGTATAATCTCGTTAAAGTAAACTCTGATATAGTAAAACTTAAGGGTATATTGTAAACTAAATGTCCAGGTCCTGGCCAAGCACCATCATTAATATATAAAAGCAATGCCTGAAATATTAAACCCTGATATAAACTGTAATAGAACTTCGGTTATAGTAAACCTGTTTTTTGGCTCCTGCAGTATTCTGAATCCAGCTATAGTAGAAAGTGAGCAGGCACATGCTGAAGAAAGCACCAAATAAACAATATTTTACTTAAAGTGAACCCGAGGTGAGAGTAATATGGAGGCTGCCATATTTATTTCCTTTCAAGCAATACTACTTGCCTGGCTGTCCTGCTGATCCTCTGCCTCTAATACTTTTAGCCATAGACCCTGAACAAGTATGCAGCAGCTCAGATGTTTCTGAAATTAATGTCAGATCTGACAAGATTGCTTGCATGTTGCTGCGATTCAGACACTACTGCAGACAAATAGATCAGCAGGGCTGCCAGGCAACTGATATTGTTTAAAAGGAAACAAATATAGCAGCCTCCATATTACTCTCAGCTCGGATTCACTTTAAAGTGTACCTGGGATGGTGACTGTAGGAAAAAATATACATACCAGAGGCTTCCTACAGCCTGATTGCTCCCTCGTACTTTTCGGTCGCCTCTTGTTAAGTTGTCCAGTTGGTACAGGCGCAGTGCAGCCGAGCGCATGCCCCTGTCTCTCCCGTTGGATTTTCCAGGGCCAATTGTGGAAGAATCGGGAGGCGACCGAGGACTCTGAGGAAGCGATCAGGCCGGAGGGGGCTGGAGGAGGCCCCTGGTATGTATATTTTTTCTTAAAATCACCCTCTCATGTTTTCTTTAACCTTATACAAAACATATTGGGGTCAATTCATAAAAGGCTGTGCGAAAAAAAAATCTGGTGGGGAAAATACCGCATTCTGTATTTTAGACCTTTGTGTACTAATTCATAAAATTTTTCACAGGTGCGGTAAATTACCGAAGCCCATTGACAAAAACCTTTGTGGTAATTGCGAGGCATCCAGACATCCCTTTAGATGTACACGTTTTGTTATACTGCCTCTATTAGTCTTTCTTAACAATCTATTTAATTGCCACAGCTTAACTTCCAAGAAACTTCACACATGCCATGCTTAGGTGATTTTTCTCCACTAGCTCCTACACATCTTGAAACAGGAACCCAAGCGGTTAAAGAGACACACAGCCTAAGGTATTCAGGGGATGCCTGGCTTGTTCCGATCTCACTCTGCTGCTGCTTGGGGGGTTGAAAAGCTCATCCCGCTGGTGAAGGATGCGGGTCCTATCAGATTCCATCATCCAGACTTGCAGAAGAACAGGGCTGTTTCTATTGGCTCCCTGCTCCTGTCAGTCACAGCTGCCTCTGCTTGTCAGTCCCAGCTTCCAGCACAGTTTCCTCGCACAGATACCACATTCTTTTCACCACTTCAAAGCAGACGGTATTGCTTCGTGGCTTTACCGCTTGTTGTCAGCTTTATGAATTGACATTTACTGACATGTGTTGAGGTATTTACCACACAAGTTGGTAATTTACCTCACTGCTCGGTAATTTCAATTTTTTAAGCGGTAATAGCCTTTATGAATTGACATTTTCCTAAGTGCTCAGTAAAGTCAGCTGTTTTCTGCATTACCGAATGCGGTAATGCTTTATAAATCGACCCCTTTATGTATGTCTGTAACAAAAAAAAAGTAATTGTGATAAATAAAGAAAAAAAGGCCTTCTTACTTTTGGTCGTACCCCCAAGAAGCCACTACAGTTATCTGCACCACAATGGCATTCTGTTCGACCATTTCCCAGACAGTCAAGATTATAGTTGAAGGTTAATTCAGTCCCTGAAAAAAAGTTAATACGGTATGTTTTGGTGATTTACCATAGCAACCCGCGCCTGTATACGTAAACAGTAAATGTGTTTTTTTTTGTACACATAAAAATACATTTCAGTTTAATGACTTCGCTATACCTTGAGGTATGTCACAAAGAGCAAACAGTCCAACTCTCACATCACCATTCACCGTCCATTTCTGGGTCTCACAGTTGGGGTTACAGCTGTGGTTCATGAACCGGGAATAGTTCCCCTTCGGGCCAGCATCTATAATGCGATCCTGAAATTTAGAGCACAGAAATAGGCATTAGTAGACTGCTAGCAAATAATATATAGCCCCCTTACAAAAATCATAATAATACATTTTTTAAAGGGACTCCGAGCAGTGCAGAAACTATGGAAAGATGCATATCATTTTAAAGCTCTCTTTCTCCTTTTTCCAATGATATATAAACCGCCGCCCTACGCCTTTTAGTTTTCGCTATTTTCGCGATTGAAATTGCCACGGCCGCGATTTCGATCACAAAAATAGAGAAAACTAAAAGGCGTAGGGCGACGATTTAGGGGTCGTCAGAAAGAGGAGAAAAAGAGCTTTAACCACCCTGGCGTTCTATTAAGATCGCCAGGGCGGCTGCGGGAGGGTTTTTTTTAAATAAAAAAAAAACTATTTCATGCAGCCAACTGAAAGTTGGCTGCATGAAAGCCCACTAGATGGCGCTCCGGAGGCGTTCTTCCGATCGCCTCCGGCAGCCAGAAGTAACACGGAAGGCCGCAATGAGCAGCCTTCCGTGTTTGGCTTCTCCTGTCGCCATGGCGACGAGCGGAGTGACGTCATGGACGTCAGCCGACGTCCTGACGTCAGCCGCCTCCGATCCAGCCCTTAGCGCTGGCCGGAACTATTTGTTCCGGCTACGCTGGGCTCAGGCGGCTGGGGGGACCCTCTTTCGCCGCTGCTCGCGGCGGATCGCCGCAGAGCGGCGGCGATCGGGCAGCACACGCGGCTGGCAAAGTGCCGCCTGCGTGTGCTGCTCTTTATTTGAGCAAAATCGGCCCAGCAGGGCCTGAGCGGCAGCCATCGGCGGTGATGGACGAGCTGAGCTCGTCCATACCGCTAAGATGGTTAAAATTATATCCATCTTCCAAAGTTACATTGTATTACACAGGGCGACTTTTTCTCAAAGTCAGCAGCTCCATTCAGCAGAATAGAGCTGCTGACTTTAGGAAAAAGTAACTATGGAAAGATGGATATCATTTTAAAGCTCTCTTTCTCCTCTTTCTGACGACCCCTAAATTGTCACCCTACGCCTTTTAGTTTTCTCTATTCTCGCAATCGAATTCGTGGCCACGGCAATTTCAACCGCGAAAATAGCAAAAACTAAAAGGCGTAGGGCGGCGGTTTATAGATCATTGGAAAGAGGAGAAAGAGAGCTTTAAAATGATATGCATCTTTCCATAGTTTCTGCACTGCTCGGAGTCCCTTTAAGTATACATAAGACTTTGTTCAGCTCATTCACTGCTATGCTAAATTCCTCTCCATAAACTGTCATTTTAGATATGTCTATCCGTACCAAACTATCACTGGGATTTATTTTGGAGATATTTTCTCTTCTCCCTGGCGGGGTCTGTGCATGCTCAGTACATCTGATTGGAGTATGCACGCACTCTCACGGAAAGACGTACCCAGCGCGCGCACAGAACTTGAGGTCGACGGGGATCGCCGTCACAAGGCGCTTAAGAGGAAATACGGCGCATGCGCAGCGTAGTATGTCCAGGTCAGAGGGCACTGACCCTGCCAACCAGGACTTTGGAACAGGCCACTTTGCAGGAAAAAGGAGGCTGACACCGAGCTGGAAGGTGCGGCAAGACTCTGCACTACTCCCCACAAACACATAGGCCTCGATTCATAAACAGCAGTGCGATAAAAAAATCTTGTCGGGAAAATACCGCACTCGGTATTTTCCCGGTATGTGTGCTAATTCATAAAGATTTCCCCAGCTGCCCTTGGAGGTCGGTAAATTACCGCAGCCCATTGAGCGGTAGAGTAGAGCAGTGTCTCGATTCTCTCTTTGCCCTGCAGAAATGAATCACACAGACGGCTCTCTGGCTCTCTCCACTGATGACTCAGACAGATGAGTCACACAGTCTTTCCCTGCCTGCTCAAATGATTCACACAGAGGGCTCTCTCCACTGATGACTAAGACAGATGAGTCACACAGTCTTTCCCTGCCTGCTCAAAAGTTTCACACAGATAGCTCTCTCCACTGATGACTCAGACAGATGAGTCACACAGTCTTTCCCTGCCTGCTCAAATGATTCACACAGAGGGCTCTCTGGCTCTCTCCACTGATGACTCAAACAGACTTCGGCTCTCTGCACTTTTGCATTCATCAGAGCTGTCAGAGCTATCGGTAACTTGTTATCGCCTCACTAGAGGTGTCGGTAACTACCGCCAGGCTTACCGCTTGTTGAAGGCTTTATGAATTGACATTTGCTGACAATTTACTGACATGTGTTGTCGGTAACTGCAGCCAAGTCGGTAATTTATCTCCCTGGTCGGTAATGTCAGCTTTTCATGCGGTAACAGCCTTTATGAATTGACATTTTGCTAAGTGGTCGGTAAAGTCTGCTGTTTTCAGCATTACCGCATGAGGTAATTATGAATCGAGGCCATAATGTGTCATTTTTGGCATATTTTTTAGCACTAAGGTTTCTCCTTAGGAGGTGAGTATCTTTTTTTTACTATAGTTATTAACTCCTTCTAAAAACCCTTTCCCCTAATTACTGAACAGGAACACTTGTAAAAAAAAGTGACAGTTAAAAAAAAAAACATAAATAGCTACCTTAGGCACTCATCTCTTTTAATGTGTATGTCATGAGGGTTATTATTTTAGCAAAACGGGCTTGCAATTATTGATAGGATACTATATTTTTTCCTTGTTTTTCCCTATAAAATGCATAGACATTAGTAAAGTAATTACTGAAAACATGAATCGCCCACAAAAAGCCTAATCAGTGGTGAAAAAATACATAGATCTTTTAGGTGTGATAAGCAGTAAGAAAATTATGGCTAAATAAATGGGAGGAGCACTGGCAGGTAAAAATGGCGGTAAGGGCAAAATAAACTGTAGGGTGAAGTGGTTAATCCTGGAGTCAATTTAGTTTACTTCTTCCAAAGTTCTGGATTAATGTAAGGAAATATCACTAATGGGTTATCTTGTGATCCTGTTCCCACCTTAGTGACAGTAAGCAAGTAGAAATTGGTGACTCCACTTTCATGGGCTCGTTTCAGGCGAAGTCTGCATTCCTCCTCATCGATCAGCTCCCCAACGTATTCATTCACAAATTCTCCCTGAAACAGACCAATAAATAGAACAAGACTTGTGGACAAGTAGTCAATAAGGAAGCCAATCACAGAACAGTACAGAAATTGCTGATCAATTAAACTGCATGACTGAACTAAACTGTTTGAAAGGTGGTTTCTTAGCAGCAGTGTAGTGGTTTTGCACTGTTACTTTGTATATTGTTAGACAAACTTTCCCCATTTTTGAAAAATGAATTAAATGAAACTCTCTGCTCATCACTCTTTTGGAAGAGCAACTTTCCATACTGTATCTAATCCTTTTTTTTAAAGGGGACTCTATTTGAGTCTTGTTGCAGGACTCTCATGCTACCTTCTAAGTCTTAGCAGTTCGGAGAAAGTTAGGCCCCATTCATATCACGGAACGCAGGCGCGTTCCGTTCAGAACACAACGCACAGGAACGCACGTCATGTGCGTCTCTGTGCGTTGCGTGGCTGATCCCATTCACTGAAAGTGAATGGGACAGCCGCGCGTTTTGCTAGGAAACGCGTGCAGCATGCATTCCCGGACCGCACAGGTCCGGAACGCATACAGTGTGAACATCAGACTGATGTCGTGCGTGTCGGCCTCCCGCACGCGTTCCCGAAACGCGGACGGGAACGCGTGCAATGTGAACGGGGCCTAATAGGCTCTACTGCATTGTATATTGTGGCTATTAACAGTACAATGGAAAGACTCAAGTGGATAAGCAACTAATAGTTGCTATGGCATCGGAGTCTTTCGCTTTTTACTTTATGAGTATTGTATGGTGGTGGTAGGAGTGACCCCAGCCAAATCTGATTACATGAGTACAAGTGCTGCAACTGTAATTTTGATTACAATGCAATCCCACAGCTGACTGATTATTTCCGATCACTGTGGTAATTGATCAGAAACGATTGGTTGTGCCCATGAATTGATATAATTCCCACTAACCTATCCGAACAGACCACTGGGACTGATACGAAAAACTGGATCGATTCCATTAATCTAATCGAATTGGTAAGTGATAATTCAGCCGCTCATAGGCACACACAATCGGAAGCAATTGATCAGTCTTGGGATTGTAGCATTAAATGCCACCTTAAGAGTGTGTTTACAGAAGAAGAGACCAAATTGATCAATTGAAGTGGTATGAAGCTCAAATTTCATCTCTGATCTAAGTAGTAAAAATGTTTCTGCACAACTGCCATCTACGTGTTTACTATTTACCTGCATCAGTGTATTACTTCAGCTTACATCTGGAGATATGCCTGAAGAAGGGGACTAGATCCCAGAATGCTTGCATTATTTAACTTTATCAGTTAGCCATTAAAAGGTATTACTTTTACAAGACTTTGTTTTTTTCTACCTACTTCTCTCTGATCTAAAACATTATACACAGCATAAAACTAATATGAAAACGAAGATATGACTAGTTTTGAAGTTACTGGAAGGGTTGATACTCAAACTAACACTACACTTGGAAGCTAACTGATAAGATTGCTGCTGTCGTGGATGCAATTATCATTTTGTGTTCAGCTGTATTTGGAAGAGTGGACAATGTAGAGAAGCTTCACATGTGTGCTGTCGAGGGGGAGAATATTTTTTGTTGTTGATTTTTTTGTTAATTTGCTTTTAAATACTTAATGACAAGACAATCTGATAACTTGTCCAGAAACCAGGTGATGTTATCAGTTAGCTTTGGTGAAATGTAAGTTTGCCTTCCAGTGACTTTATACCAGTCTTTTCTTTTATTCCTATAGGTTTTATGATGTGTTTAATTTTTTAGACCATAAATGCAATTTTGAGTTTCATAGCATTTTAATGCAATGCTTTTTCTCTGTCTAATCAGCACAATGGGGACAGGTTGAAGGCGGGATGTGCTTCATAGCTTTAGTGGAGATGAGGAATTTATCTGTCTATCTGGGATTCAGCTTTAATGTGTCCATCTATTCTAAGCGTGTTCCTGTTAAAGGCTTGTACACACGTGAAACTATTCCACCCAACTATCATCTAAACTTGGTCTGTTGGGTGATAGTTGGGCGTGTTTACGTTGGCAAAAGACAAGGTGTCCAACTGATAACAAACGGTTTGCCCAATCTAACCAGAGGATCAACCTGCCCAACTATCGTGCAGGTTGGCCACGTGTGTACAAGTAGTTGTTTTTGAATGCAGCCATGTAAGTGCGCACGCAGTATTATGATATTTAGATGAGTTGGTTATTTAGTGGATCAGCACATGTGTATGTACTTGTCATGTAAACAACAAGTTGTGCCGCTGATCATGTTGTGCAGTTGTTTGAGCATAAAGTTGCACGTGTGTATGAACCTTTAGTAAACCCATCAGCAGATTACCTTCCGAATATCTCTCTTGCACAGAAGCCCCCAGCCTCTCCTCTCAGTGCGGAAGAGCTCCGTCTCCGGGTAGAGCCGTTTGGTGAAGCTCTGGTTTTGGCACCGCTCCCCGGCAGGACACACCTCCGGGTGACACTCGTACAGCAACATGCGGTTCAAGCACTGGGAGTCCAGGCCGCACGGAGATTCATCAGAGGGACGACAATTACAGCGGGGAATTTCAGAGATGTCTGCCAACTGGATCTGAACTTTTCCCACAGGTTTATTGGCCTGAAATACGTAATTAAAAAATATATTATGAAGAGCACAGTTGTATATTGTGGCACAAAAATTAAAAGTGAATTGAACTAAAAACCAATGCATTTTCTTAAAATGGAATTAGAGAGTATGAATATCTACTGGGCAGGGTCGATTCAAGATAAAATGGAGTCATGGACAAAAGTATCCTGGGGCCTCCCTGACCCCCCAGCAGCAAATTCACCCCCCAGGGTCCCTGAAACAGTTGCTGGGCCTCGCTCAGATCTCCACTCCTCAACTTTATTGTGCTCCTTGGATCCCCTACACCATTTTTGGCAGCATAGCAACTCACCTGTCCTGGCACTGCTTCATTAGTCCATGCACTCTTGTCTTCATCCTCACAGGGGGGCTCTTCTCAGTGGCGCATGTTATTACATAAGGTCAGTGGGGTCGAAGACATCCAGGCTGGAACAGGTGAGTTTCTATGCTGCCAAAAACTCTGCGGGGGTCCTGGGGAGCACAAGTCTGGGGAGATATGGCGGGGAGGAGGCAACCCTCGGGGGTTTCTGGGACAATTGACCAGGTTGCTCTATGGTAGTGCTGGCCCTGTCACTGAGAAGTAGAGTTGGTCAATGAGATGCACGGAAAAATTGGAAAATCGGCTTCACTCATTCGCTCCATCAGAAGGTGCAGGAACCACATTGCAGCAGGTAATGGGCTTAGAGTAGAATCTGCCCACTCCAACAGGTGAATTCTCAAACTTTTTTGTATAGGCAACTACAAAAACAGGTAAAAAGGCTAACCTTTTTACCTGTTTAAATAAAAGTTTGAGAATTAACCTTTTGAAGTGTGCAGATTCTACTCTAAGTTGGTCAATGGGATGCAAATAAATCTGGCTTTCAAGCAAATTTCATGCATCTTGAAACTGAACCGATCAAATCTGATAGCAACTGTATTTGATTGGACTGATTTGAAGATGCACAAAGTTTCTGTGAAATTTGCTTGCAAACTTGAATTATTTGCAACTTGTTGACCATCTCTACTGAGAAGACATGGGACTTTCTGCGACCTAATGAGTAGCAAATTTCGCTTTCTCTGAATGCTTTTCAAAGATAGACTGTAAAGCCATATGAAGATGGTTTACTCTCTCCATCCCCAGATCATTTTTTTCCTTTGCATTTATTACATAGCATACTTGTTGACACCTGTTTGTATGTATGTATGTATATATATTTCTCAAAGGGCTATTTTTAGCACCCCCTATAGAATGGAGACGGATGAAAATACTTTGGTATCCATTGGCAGTGTTCTCCCCAGGCTCTTTTAGCCGGGTGCTGCACCCGGCTAGTTTTGGTGAGCACCCGGCTGTAATCGGCCCACCTCCTCCTATGCTATAAGCAGAGTTGCGCACTGAAGCACCAGCCCTGCATTCTCTCATATTGCCCCACCCGGCTACTTTTTCATGCCACCCAGCTACAATTTCATGCCAACCGGCTGGAAAAAAATTCTGGGGGGAATACTGCATTGGTATCTGTTGGAACGTAAAACTGATCAGTATTTACAGATTTGTTTTTCGCTCAGTGCCAGTGTCTTTTACGGCTAGGGGGGCAATAGGGACAGCATGATTTCTAAATGCTACATAGTACAAGACGAAAGATGACACAGAGATGGAACCCCCATATCGACCAGTGTATGGCCACCTTTAGGAATGGTGGAAGGTTTGGCTGCCAACTGACCTTGATATATGGGGAGAAGCTCAACATGCAATTTAAAGCCCAACAGATGCGCAAGAGCAGTCAAACATACAAGCACATACACCCTCAGGGGATTCATCCAGCAAATTAACATAAATGCTTGGCTTGAAATCTCTTCTCAGCTGTCCATATGACTCTAGTCTGTTCATAGTCTCAGTCAGGGCAGGTGAAGCTAAGCAAGGCTCTCCCAGAGATCCATACCTTGATGTGCTTGTAAGCGGGTGGCTTTCCGGAGTTTCGCTCAACTTCTAGTGCTTTTTTACTTTCCCTCTGGGCCTTCAGCTCATGGAACCTTTTAGCAGACTCTTCCAAAGCTGCAGGCAAAAAGGATATCAGTAAGGGTGATGTCACACAAGGAAAGCAAGTAGCTGCAACTAGCATCCACATATAATCCCACTGTGCCTTTAAACATTACATACACAGGACTTAGGGCTATGTAAAGTTCCACATACACCGTTATACTTGCCATACACTTATAGATGTGTGTGTTAGGAGTCATGCAGTTTTCTGTCTCAACTACTGGTGGCATCTCTTGTTTGGACTGCTATCATGCAGTTTGCTGCAAAAATCTTATTTAGAGGGAGTCTGAAGCAGAAAAAAAGATACCTAAGTGGAGGGAAGGCTCTGGGTCCTATAGAGCCTTCCCGGTCTCCTCACGGCCCCAGCGTTTCCCCGCAGGCTCCCCCGTGAGCAGTCTACAACCCATGGGTCATAGACTGCTCTCTTCCACTTCTGATGTACTTCAGGATGGGCTGCTCAAACTGCGCGTGTGGCCTCTCTTGTGTGTGCGCAGTACAGAGCCGCCTGTCTTCAGGAGCCCAAGGGCTTCCGAAGCCTCCTGCACCGGAAGATTCAAATGAAGAGGGAACAAGGACACTTTGAGGAGAACAGGAGGGCTCTACAGGACCCAGAGCCTTCCTTCTCCTTAGGTAAGTATCTGGCTTTTTAAAAAAAATTTCCCTTCAGACACACTTTAACCACTTTGCATCCTGGCCTAGTGGCCTGTTTTCCCATCTTCCAGACCAACTCTGACATTTTAGCTATTTAATCAGCAATAATTTTTTTCACTACTTATGACACCTTAGTGATATATACATCAATTTTTCGGGGACAAACTAGACAGTTTTGGGGAGTTTTTTCTTTAGTCATTATTTTATTTCCCATGCATTTTAAAGGGAAAAAAAAGGAAAAAACAAAAACGATTTCTCTGTTTTCACCAATCACAGTTGAGTTCCAAATGAGAGTAGTTTACCATTAATGAGTGGAGCCACTAGACAAAGGCACCCTCTCTACTTACAAAGCTCAACACTCTGGAATGATATAGATCAAAAAGATGTATAAATACCAGGGGCAGTTGGTCTGCGCAGAATGCTCTGAGCACGAGACGGGGGAGCGTGCACAGCCCAACTGCGCCTGCACCAACTGGACGACTTACCGGGGCCACTTGCGAAGGCTGCAGGCAGCAGAGGGCGGCAGCGTGGAAGCGATCTTTATGGAGGGGGCTGGAGAAAGCCCCAGGTATGCATACATTTTTTTATATCCTCCATCTCAGGTACCCTTTAAAGTTGCAGTGTAACTATACAGGGAGGCATTCATTATCATGAAAGTATGCCTCACTGCCAATGTCAGCACGTGGCGTTACCCAGTAAACGCAAGAGCATCCACTCCCTTATCCTGACAGAACACCTCGATCAATGTGATAGCCCCATAGAAATAACATTGCGGACACAAATGCAATGATTTTGGCCGTTGTGACTCAACACAATAGACAAAGTGTGACAGTACCCTGAGTTTAAGTGTGTGGGCTCAGATTATGATAAATGTTCATGTAATGACCCTCTGTGGTAAGTGTACTTTGAGCCAAGCAACTAAACACTATTTTCAAGCTGTGAACTTACCTTTCTTGAAAGTTTTGTTAATACTAGTCTGCCCCTCAGCGAAGCTTTTATCACCTTCTACGTAAGGAAACACACGGCCCTGGTGTACCCAGTAATAGTCGTGTGAGCCAAAGAAGAATACTGGAAAGTCTCCTATGTCGTGTTTCAGGCTCTGGATGTTGAACGGCACCGACCTCGGATTGCAGATCTCAGCTGGCCACCACCTGAACATCACAAAACGGCACTTCAGAAGTGTAGAGCTATAAAAAGCAATACAATACAACAATTCCTCTTAGTCACTCTCGGAGTCCCCGTGTGTGCCGACTTTTGGCGTTTACCTCCGCCCCTTTCAGAGAAATGCCATGGCGCTCTCCCATGGCACTCTATCTCTGATACAGAGAGTACCATGAGACTCGTCTGTAAAGGGGCGGGGCTAAGCACTTGAAGTTGGCCGCAATCAGGGACTCGGAAAGTGAGGAAGAGGAAACCGGACCCTGGAGGTGATTATAACTTTTATCTGTCAAGAAGATAAAAGGAATGTGGCTGGATAGTGTAAAGGACTCTTCATGTTCAGTAAGCCAACACCTATTCAGTAAGGAGTCATTGGGCCAGACTCCCTAACACTGCTACTGCCTATAGAGCGTGCCCCTGTGGCTACAGCTCAAGCGCTTTAGATTTCTACTAACGATACCCAGTGGTTGCCTAGCAATAGGAAAATTGCTATGTGCAGTGCTTTTTAAAGTGATTTTTCTAGTTTCTAGTTAGTTTTCCTATAGTTAACATTGAAGTGCAATCAACCCCAAAATGCTGCATGACCTGCGTTTGGAACCGGGAAAAAAAACCCATTGCTCTGGTGTGCACTAGCAGTAGCCAAGCGCTTTTCAAATCGCTAGCCCTTTTCAAAACGCTCTTGATGTATACTATCCATAAGTTAGACATGAAGCAGCCTGACCATAGATACACAGAGGAATAAGGCTTTGGCACCACTCGACACTCACCTGTAGTTCCCAAGCTTGACCCACACGATCTGTTTGTAGTGCAGCTTCTTGCCTGTCCTGCAGTCATTGCAGCTCCAAGATCCTTGTGGCATCTCCATGTTGAGACAGGAAGGGTGGAAGGCGGCCGGACACGAGTCGCAGCATAAGAGCTTGCCGCCTCCTCGGGTGAACATACGACAACACATTATGAACACTGATTATAGCGTCACACCAACCCTTTCACTGCTTGGGACAACCAAACATCCGAAGGGTTACATATAAAGACAGAAGGGCAAATGGGGTGCTCGCTGGGCAGGATCTGGTGACCATTCAGTGTGCATCACTCTACTCCATTCACCAATATGCTTAGCAGTGGTGACCACATTTCATGTGGCCTCTTTATGTCATGTTTTCCTGCCTGCACAGAATAAATCACATCTGTAACTCATTGCAGCTACTTTATGGAGAGAACTCAAAGCTGAAAGCTTTCTGGACTGAATATATTACTTAATGTCATTTATTTGCACTTTTACTGGTGTGTAAAATCAATCTGCTTCAAAGTCGATCCGCTGCTTAGGAACAGGTTCCAATCCCAAAAGCCTGCCTGTAAGTCCCACATGTATTCAGGACCGGCGCTTCCAGCCAGGCAAAGGGGTAACTGTCCCAAGGCCTCCAAATGTGCATACATATGAAAGGGCCACTGGTAGACTTGGGCGCAGGATACAGCCGGTATGGCTTATCTGCTGCTGCACAAGTTCCCGGCGGCGTTAATTACCATTCCCCCTCCAGGTCCACGTGGATAGTGGGGAATGATATAATTCAGCGTCTAGCTATACAGCTGGCGGACGAATTTTAGTGTTTTAGAAGTAACTTTAGCTCCGTCTTCTGGCGGCACCGAAGTTACTCACAGTGCGCCGCTATAGCCGTAATTCCAATTACGGTCTATGGTGGCACCAGCTGCACCAAAATCTCCTGCGCTGTTATTACAGCACTCGTCCAAGTGTCCCCAGGACCCCCACGCTGCCAGACTCCCCTTCCCCCCAGGTCTCCCCCGACTGCTCCCTGGGGGGCCCTGCACAATTTGTGGAAGGATTACAACTTATGTGTCCCAGCGCTGCTCCATCCGAGCTTCCCGTCTTCATCTCTGCGGCAGCATCTTCTTCAGACCCGTTGCATGTCATTGTGAGATAACAGGATGCGCTGGGACACTGACATGATGCAGCCAGCATGGAGGCGCACAGGAGGCACAGATGGAGCAATGCTGGGACACATAAGTTGTAATCCTTACAAAAATCGTGCAGGGGTCCTGGGGAGTAGTTGGGGGAGTGGGTAGAACCAGGCAGCATGGGGGACCCGGGACCAGATTTGATGGGGGGGGGGGGGGGGGGTTGCAGGTTGCCTCCTGGTGATAAGTGACAAGGACGGACGCCGGCAGCCGTCTGTCTGAACCGGCCCTTAAGCACAGTACTTCCCTGTTTTGTAAGTGTGCCCCTTGCAGATATGGATATGGACCATTCCTCTCTCACCTACCTATGCTCAGCCCTCAGTTTCATGTAAAGCAAACCTGAAGCGGAAATAAACTTATGAGATAATTAATTGTATGTGTAGTACAGCTAAGGACTAAAAGATTAGTAGCAAAGGAAAGAGTTTCATATTGTTTTCCAGTACAGGAAGAGTTAAAAAAAAACTTAAATTGTTATCTATGCAAAAGAGCTTCAGTCCTTTTTCCAGAAGCACTTAAGCAGCCAAGAAACAGCTTGCGATAAGGTTTTACTGTAGGAAAGTCTGAAAGGTCATTATTTCTGCTTTGTTTTATAGCTTAAAGGGACACTTAAGTCAAACAAAAAAAATGAGTTTTACTCACCTAGGGCTTCCAATAGCCCCCTGCAGCTGTCCGGTGCCCTCGCCGTCTCCCTCCGATCCTCCTGGCCCCGCCGGCAGCCACTTCCTGTTTCGGTGACAGGAGCTGACAGGCTGGGGACGCGAGTGATTCTTCGCGTTCCCAGACACATTAGCACCCTCTATGCTGCTATATGGTATATGATATATGCTATAGCAGCATAGATGGCGCTATTGTGGCCAGGAACGCGAAGAATCACTCGCGTCCCCAGCCTGTCAGATCCTGTCACCGAAACAGGAAGTGGCTGCCGGCGGGGCCAGGAGGATCGGAGGGAGACGGCGAGGGCACCGGACAGCTGCAGGGGGCTTTTGGAAGCCCCAGGTGAGTAAAACTCATTTTTTTTACTTAAGTGTCCCTTTAAAGAGAAACTCCGACCAAGAATTGAACTTTATCCCAATTAGTAGCTGGTACCCCCTTTTACATGAGAAATCTATTCCTTTTCACAAACAGACCATCAGGGGGCGCTGTATGGCTGATATTGTGGTGAAACCCCTCCCACAAGAAACTCTGAGGACCATGGTACTCCTGGCAGTTTCCTGTCTGTGAACCTTGTTGCATTGTGGGAAATAGCTGTTTACAGCTGTTTACAACTGTCAAAAAAGCATACAGCAGCTACATCACCTGCCAGCAGTAAAAATGTCACCATGTGATAAATGTCAGAATGTGAATCAGGGATTTAAAATATTTTACAATGGGCAAACACTGACTAAATCATTTATACATATTTATTGTAAAAATTAAGCACTTTTTTATTACATTATTTTCACTGGAGTTCCTCTTTAAAAGACAGAAGCCCATATGCAATTCATTTTTTCTCCTGAGTTTTCTCCTAGGTGATATTTTTAAATTTGCCAAGAAAATGCCTTTTAAGCCGCCAGAAAGCAAGAAAATACTCACAATCACGTTGATAGTACTTTTCATTTACTTTTGGTGTTTTTTTTTTTTTTTAGTTGAAAAGTGCTGGAAAGTTATTTTAAATAGAAGATGAAGAAAATATCTCCTAGGAGAAAACTCAGGTGAAAAGGGGAATTGCATACAGTGGTATGAAAAACTATTTGCCCCCTTCCTGATTTCTTATTCTTTTGCATATTTGTCACACTTAAATGTTTCTGCTCATCAAAAACCGTTAACTATTAGTCAAAGATAACATAATTGAACACAAAATGCAGTTTTAAATGATGGTTTTTATTATTTAGTGAGAAAAAAACCTCAAAACCTACATGGCCCTGTGTGAAAAAGAAATTCCCCCCTGAACCTAATAACTGGTTGGGCCACCCTTAGCAGCAATAACTGCAATCAAGCGTTTGCGATAACTTGCAACGAGTCTTTTACAGAGCTCTGGAGGAATTTTGGCCCACTCATCTTTGCAGAATTGTTGTAATTCAGCTTTATTTGAGGGTTTTCTAGCATGAACCGCCTTTTTAAGGTCATGCCACAACATCTCAATAGGATTCAGGTCAGGACTTTGACTAGGCCACTCCAAAGTCTTCATTTTGTTTTTCTTCAGCCATTCAGAGGTGGATTTGCTGGTGTGTTTTGGGTCATTGTCCTGCTGCTGCACCCAAGATCTCTTCAGCTTGAGTTGACAAACAGATGTCCGGACATTCTCCTTCAGGATTTTTTGGTAGACAGTAGAATTCATGGTTCCATCTATCACAGCAAGCCTTCCAGGTCCTAAAGCAGCAAAACAACCCCAGGCCAGCACACTACCACCACCATATTTTAATGTTGGTATGATGTTCTTTTGCTGAAATGCTGTGTTACTTCTACGCCAGATGTAACGGGACACGCACCTTCCAAAAAGTTCAACTTTTGTCTCGTCGGTCCACAAGGTATTTTCCCCAAAGTCTTGCCAATCATTGAGATGTTTTTTTAGCAAAATTGAGACGAGCCTTAATGTTCTTTTTGCTTAAAAGTGGTTTGCGCCTTGGATATCTGCCATGCAGACCTTTTTTGCCCAGTCTCTTTCTTATGTTGGAGTCGTGAACAATGACCTTAATTGAGGCAAGTGAGGCCTGCAGTTCTTTAGATGTTGTCCTGGGGTCTTTTGTGGCCTCTCGGATGAGCTTTCTCTGCGCTCTTGGGGTAATTTTGGTCGGCCAGCCACTCCTGTGAAGGTTCATCACTGTTCCGTGTTTTTGCCATTTGTGGATAATGGCTCTCACTGTGGTTCGCTGGAGTCCCAAAGCTTTAGAAATGGCTTTATAACCTTTACCAGACTGATAGATCTCAATTACAGTACTTTGTTCTTATTTGTTCCTGAATTTGTTTGGATCTTGGCATGGTGTCTAGCTTTTGAGGTGCTTTTGGTCTACTTCTCTGTGTCAGATAGCTCCTATTTAAGTGATTTCTTGATTGAAACAGGTGTGGCAGTAATCAGGCCTGGGGGTGACTACAGAAATTGAACTCAGGTGTGATAAACTACAGTTAAGTTATTTTTTAACAAGCGGGGCAATCACTTTTTCACACAGGGCCATGTAGATTTGGAGGTTTTTTTTCTCACTACATAATAAAAACCATCATTTAAAACTGCATTTTGTGTTCAATTATGTTATCTTTGACTAATAGTTAACGGTTTTTGATGAGCAGAAACATTTACGTGTGACAAATATGCAAAAGAATAAGAAATCAGGGAGGGGGCAAATAGTTTTTCACACCACTGTATGTCCCAGACGGCTTTATGCAATTCCCCTTTTATCTTGGGTTTTCTCCTAGGTGATATTTCACAATGTGTTAATAAAATGGCTTTTAAACAACCAGTACGCAAGGAAATACTCAAAATAATGGCGATAGTACTTTTTCACCTACTTTTTGTCACTTTTTCAGTTAAAAAGTGCTGGAAAGTTATTTTAAATAGAAGATGAAAAATGATCTTCTAGGAGAAACCGCAGGAGAAAAAGATAATTGTATATGGCCCAGAATGTGGTTTCTAAACAGCAAATATGACAGAAAGAAGCAATGTTATACAAAAAAAGCTATATAACTGAAAATAAAAATATGAGACTATTTTCTTTGCTACTAACGTTCTATTTATTATCTGTACTACACATACAATTCAGAATGTCATACGTTTATGTTCGCTTCACATTTGCTTTACGTTTGTCATGGCCGGGAAACATAAGAAGCAGGCATCACGTGGCAAGACAGGCGGGAGAGGTTTGGGAAGATGACACAATGAGCAATGAAAGGACCTCAAGTGATTTTTGGGAGTAGTAGGATGAATGAGAGGCAAGGGAAAAAGTAAGGCAAGTGTTACTTGGAGCATGGGCTAACTTATTATGTGAGGTTATACACAAAAATTAATTTCATTAAAGAGTTACAGAGAGGCAGGAAACATGACATAATGATAAATATAGCTAGACAGCTCTTGAATACATGAATAAACTAACACCACTAGAGCACGGTGAAGAAAGACATTTCGTAGAAGCCATCTACACCAAGTTCTGCCCACAAGCATCCTGCCCACAAAGCCCAATGTGATCACCAGACTCACCATGTCTCATACCCGTGGCCGGCAATAGGTGCACACACTCATAAGACATAATACTCATCAGTAACACAGACAGCTGCATACAACTAGAGGAGAGAGTAAGTGGAGGCGTATTTAACGTGACTTTCCGCTTTCACAAACACGTCCACTTGTCTCTCCTCCAGCTTCTACACATCCACTAGGATTCCCAACACCCAGAAAGACAACCCAGCCACCCTATATTTCCTCTAAGAAATGCTTATACGTTTTATGCTGTCCATAAACCAGTGTTTTAGAGGAAATATATTTAGTGCTTAAGCAACACGACAGATATTGGCAAAGCTTACAAATAGTGCTTCAGCGTCAAGTCAAGAGCAGCCACGGCAAGTAGAGGGCTGAAAATAATTGTGATTGGAAGTGTTAATTCAACAGGAAGGGACCTGTCATTACTAGGACTCTAATGATAAAAATGAGTTCAACTTCCTTGCCTGGTTGATGTGTCATTGTACTCTTCCTAAGATTCTGTATTAGGGCCGAGTCACACTGAGTATGCTGCTGGACCACTTTCAGAAATGAGCGAACCATAGAATAAACCTATGCATTCCTATCAGCCGTATCCAATGTTATGGCACTATTCGGCTTCGCAGTTAGTGTAAGCACCTCCAGCATACCACCGGAGCTGGTACAACAAATTGGGTATGCAACCCACTCCGGCTGGTCCAGCCTAGTGTGACCCGATCCTTATTCTCCCCCAGTCACCTATCAGATTCAAGCGGTCAGGGCAGGAAGAGGAGCTACTGCAGATCTTAGTAAGAACACATGGATATAGCAGGTCTAAAGTAAGTAAAGGAAGCTTTATTTACTTCACATTAGATAATTCAATGTTTTAAGACAACATTTAAGGGATCTGTTTTTAGAATGGGAGACGTATGTACAAAATTCGGGGTTTTTCTTTAGAAATGAATCATCATAGCAATCAATGAACACATCCAGGTTAATCCTGGTTTGGCCAACACAAATGGACTAAAAAGACTTTGAGATATGGATGGACTAAAAAGACTTGAGTTATGGATGGTCTAAAAAGACTCGAGCCATGGATGGACTAAAAAGACTCGAGCTATGGATGGTCTAATAAGACTCGAGTTATGGATGGTCTAAAAAGACTGGATGGACTAAAAAGCCTCGAGTTATGGATGGACTAAAAAGACTCAAGCTATGGATGGTCTAAGAAGACTGGAGCTATGGATGGACTAAAAAGACTGGAGCTATGGATGGACTAAAAAGACTCGAGCTGTGGATGGACTAAAAAGATTCGAGTTATGGATGAACCTAAAAGATTCGACTTATGGATGATCTAAAAAGACTCGAGCTGTGGGTGAACTGGAGCATTCTGGGCATTCTTATCTGTTCTTAGCAAATAGAAATGAACAATGGACTTTCCCAGCTGATTATACTTCTTGTTTATGTGATAGGCCAGTGCCAGCGACAAGACATGCTCCAACCACTGTGGGACTTACTTTGGTTGATGGACTAAGCTTCTGGCTGCAGTAATTTTAGGCAACTGTACTGTACTGGACTACTCTAGAATGTCTGTATGTAGACTTTACTGACCCCCATGCATTGATACGAACGTCTACACAAGGACAGCCCTGACTCTATAAAGTACTGTGAGCTTTCACACTTGAGACATTTTGTCATGTTATGTATATAAATACCAAATCAGCAGATAGCAAGTACTAACAAGTAATTAAGGGGAGTCACAAACTTAAGTTAACTTGGGACAACTTATTGCATGTACTTTTTTGCTGATTGAAAAATAAAAAGGTTCATTATTTTTAATGTGTGAAACTACTGTATCCCCTATGAGAGAACTCAGGAGAAAAGTTAGTTAACTTAGGCTCAATGGGCCTAAAGACAGCAAATATTCCTAGACTACAAATAGGGCCCGGGTTCCAGTAGAAGCCGCATCCGATCTCCATTCGCTTTTAGCTCCCGTCGTGCTGCAAAGACGCAGTTGGATCGCTAAGCAGTGCCATTCACAGCTATAGAGATTCAGCTGCGTGCTGCAGTAATCTGCAGAAGATAGGCAGCATTTCCTCGCCCCTCTCGCTTGCAGGGAAATGCTGCAGAGGCGTGTTGAATTCAGCATGTACAAGATCTGAAGTGTACCTGTCATGATGCAGCATACAATACCCAGTTAAAAAGGAAGATACTCTTTTTTTTTTTTTTTTTTTAATTTCCTGTTGTTAAAAGCAATAGTATACAGGTGAAACTCAAAAAATGTGAATATTGTGCAAAAGTCCATTTATTTCAGTGATTCAATTTTAAAGGTGCAACTAATATATGAAATAGGAACCCTTTGCAGGTATTTTGAATTAATTAGCAGATTAGAGTCGGACACTTTGAGCCTAGAGTATTGAATATTTTCACAATATTCTAATGGTCTGAGACTTTGATTTTGGGGTTTTCATAAGCTGTAAGCCATAATCATCAACATTATAACACATAAAGGCTTGGCATATCTGGCTTTGCATGTAATGAATGTATTTCAAGTTTTAGCTTCACCTTTTAAGTGGAATTACTGAAATAAATGGACTTTTGCACAATATTCTAATTTTTTTGAGTTTCACCTGTATGTTGAAAGAGTCATTTGAAGACCAACTTTTTGGAATCCTTACGCCTTAGCCCCTAGTATATGCACATTAACTCAAGTTTTGCTATCACCTATAGTGATGTTCAGTAAGCCTGAATAATTGTGGCTCCTGTGAAACCTATAACAATCTGACCTTCCATTGCTGCCATAATCACATAACTACGGAAACGGTAAAATACAACAAAAACCGTCATTATTGAATAAAGCAGGAAATGTATCTTTCTTCCCTACACAATACGACCGTTTAAAGAGAACCAAAATAAAAGCTTCACAATAAACTTTAAAGGACAACTATCAAAGTTAACTAAAATTCTAAATGCTACATTTATTTCTAGGAATTACTAGCATGTAGAAATACAAAGATTTTTTTAATAACTTCTTATCTTTCTATATTTTCATTTCTTATGTGAAGAAAATATGACATTTACAGAGAACAGTTTTCACTGTGGGCATTACTATGGAGGACTATGGAGCACATACAGAAACAGTCCTTACTGGCTGTAATCCTGGGACTGAAATGTCTTCAGAACAACATAAAGCAGAGATATAGCATCAAGTGTGTAAATACTGTATATACTCGCATATAAGCCTAATTTTTCAGCATAAAAAAGTGCTGAAAAGTTACCCCCCTCGGCTTATATACGAGTCAGTGGAGCAAAACAGATGGTGGAGCAGGTTTTGTTAATGGCAGAGGAGTGTAAGGATTGTGCACTAGTGATCCTGCTCTTACCAGTTTGCACCCTGCTGTGTCCATGCCCCCCATCCCCCACGTCACAGTGTGCATAGTGTGCTGCTCAAGACTACCTGTGTCCCCTGGCTTGTGGAGCAGAGCGTGCAAGCAACGTGTCAGCAGTGCAATGATTGGGGATTCTTCCTGTGTGGCAATCGCTGTGTCTCATATCTATGATGCCATCTAGTGGCCTCTTGAGACACAGCTGTATGATCCTGGAGCACATCTGGCTATGGGGAGGAGGGCTTACTTGTACTGGGGGAATATCTGGCTACTGCAGAGGGGGCTTATATGCGAGTCAATCACTTTTTCCTGGTTTCTGAGGTGAAAGTGGGTACATCGACTTCTACGCGGGTCGGCTTATATGCAAGTATATATAACTGCAGCTCTGTGTGCCTGGTCTCTGCTTCACACAGTTCTAAAGTAAACAGAGGATTCAGAAGAGCTTATTCTGAATGGTGGGTGTAAGCATCCAAGAACAGGAATAAAGTAAGGGTCCTTCTCCTTAGATCCTTTCTCTGTAGTTGAAAAATCTCTCAGCTGTTCTGATATGATCTGTGAGAAACCAGTGTGTGAGCAGGGCAGAAACAAGTAAACCATTCCTCTGTGAATAATGACAGGGAAGTGACACTTATCTACATGGTACAGTCCTGGTATCAATGCCGACTCATAAAGCAGGGCTCTGATACAAAAGGTATTTCCGTCACACAGGCTGTGCTGAGAGACCTCTGGCTAAATGCTCTATAGGTATGTGGGGGTTACAGAATGACAGTTTCTCTGATAGTTGTCCTTTAAGTAGAGCTCTAAAGGCAGCATCCACATCATGAAACAGACTTGCTTTAGAGAGCTGCATGTAAATATCTGCAATGTCACACCTGTGGGATTCCCAGCAAATTGTGTGAAGAAAGCTGGCAGGTAGGTTTGAGATGTTTACCCAGTGGCCATTTATCCCACTTTGATAAACCTGACCAAATGTATCTGCATATGGTTCCCCCTCATAACATATAATGTTTCTATGTGGATCTGTCTCTAAACAGCATACACTTTGTCCCTGATGGTCAGTGAAGCCACTCACTACATTAAAGAACCAGCAAGGCGGCTGGGAAGGTGGAAGGGGAGGGACTTTCTCCTAACACTGCAGCGCTTCCTTCTGACACTCTTAGCAACAGTACAATTTCTCCTGATTGTAGCTCTGGAACAAAACATTGTTTTGTCATGCCATTTTCACCACATATACCGGTAACCTCTGACTATGTAGCTGCTGAGCTTATATTGACCAAGTTTACTTCAGTGTCACTGTACAGCAGCTCTGTTGGAGTTCACAGCTTTGTAAACTGTCAGTGCCTCTTAAATGCAGGTACTGGCAAGCAAATTGATTATGCTCCAGATCCTATTCAGGAACAACACAATATCAGACCCACACCTATCAGAGGCCCTGATGTTAGTGATTTTGTACTTCATTTGTCCATATACCAATGGCAGCTGCTACTTCCTCAACCACAGAGATCTTAGCCAACTGAACTAACTATATCCAGGAAGTGTGCAGAGCCATTTAAACTCTGGGGGTCTGGCGATGGACCCACAAATGGCTTCCTCTTGATGAATAAAGCAATGGTACTCCACAATCACCTCCATCCATGTCCTATCATGGTGTTGGGTGGAAATCTTTATGAAACTGGTCCTATGGGAGTTGCCTTATGAAGTGTTTTAGAAGAGACCCCACTCTAGTGAGCCACTGACCTGAAATTGGTTTACAGACAGTGATGCCTGAAAAAGAGAACAGCGCTGAAGCTTGCTCCTCCAACAGTGCTAACAAGGTTACCTGTATCCACTGATGTTCAAGGGAAATGATTACAGATGATCAATGAGATGAAAAGAATTCCAGCTAGCAGGCAAATTTAAAGAGACTCAGAGATCAATAAATGTAACGCTCTGATACTTACCCGGGGCTTCACCCTGCTCCATAAGGATGTCTAAGTCCCACGCCGTCCTCTCAGGGTCTGCCGTTCAACCGCAGTGAGCTCTGTTATCAGGCTCAGTCGATGCCAGTCAGGGTCTACTGCGCACGCGCGGTCCTGCGCATAAGCAGTAGTCCCGGACTAACATCACTGAGCCTGATAACGGAGCTTACTGCGGCTGATTGGCAGACTGCGGAGGACGGCGTGGGATGTAGACCTCCTTATGGGGCGGGGGAAGACCCGGGTAAGTATCAGAGCTTTACATTTATTGATTCCTGAGTCACTTTAAAACTAAACAAAAAAAAAAATCAAGTTTAACTTACGTGGGGCTTCTTGCAGCCCCCTGGAGTCATCCTGTGGCCACGACGTCTGTACGACTCTCTCCGGCCGGCACTGAGTCGCACGCACCCTGATCGCGCTCCCATTGCCGGAAGTGCTCTGCGCATGCACAGTAGCAATTTTCACGTACTGTGCACAATGCTCCCGGCCGCAGGAGCGCAGTGAGGACACGCATGGCAGGCCAGCGTTCTGAGGGTCGCCACTGCTGCCCGGAGGGACTCAGACAGACGTCGTGGGCACAGGAGGACTCCAGGGGGCTGCAAGAAGCTCCAGGTAAGTTAAACTGATTTTTTTAGGTTGAGTTTATATTTCTTTTAAAGGAACCTGAAGTAATATGGATGCTCCCATATTTATTTCCTGATGAACAATACCAGTTGCCTGGCAGTCCTGCTGATCAGTAGTGTCTGAAACAAGAATGCAGCTAAACCAGTCACCAGTGGCACCAGATATGCATGCTTGTTCAGGGTCTATGGCTTAAAGTAATAGAGGCAGAGGATAGCCAGGCAATGTGCACTGCTTAAAAGGAAATTAATATCTCGGCCTCCATATCCCACTCACTTCAGGAGTCCTCTAGTGCAGCCTGCAACTGGGCCAATCAAGTTCAGCAGGAAGTGCATCTGACCATCCAACTTCCAAGCTGCATACAGTCCCACTTCCAAGCTGCACACAATCTGAATTAAATTTACATGCAAGCAGGAATAATTATCACACCATTGACCATCTTTATACATGATGGGTGACTTAATTCCCACACAGGGAGACTGCTGCAGCTAGTGACCCTGGTAGGGGTCACCTCTCCGCCCATCCCCAGAAATCACAGAGCTCTGCAGTGAACTAATCTCGCTTGTTCTCCTTTCTTGAGTGATGAAGTCTTAACCTATCAAGTTTTTATGTTGTTTTAACAAGCCACTAAGTAATAACGACAGTTAACTTAAAGCAGGTAGAATTATTTTAAGCCCTTTAAGCCAATAATAGCACACAGAAATCAATATAAGCACACAACACACCCAGCTATTACACAACATCCATCACAGATTCACCTGGCATGCAAAGCAAGGAAGCGGGGACAGCCTTGAAGCTGGGCAAATGGTGCATTTTAATGGTTTTACAACTCCGAGGAAAAAAAAAACAATTGCATGCAGGCGTGAGAGGGTTAAATGGGGAGAAAAGCTATTTTTAGTTACCTTTCTCAGATTTCTTTAGGAAAGCTGGCGAGGAAGAAGGAATCATAGGTATTTTCATCAACTCTGCACGCTTTGAGTCATTCAGTAGATAGTGGGACTTAAAGGACATAGAACTGACCAGGGAAAAATCCTGAACTATCAGCCCTATACAAAACAAACAGAGAGATGCGGTCAATGAAAGCACCCATGATTCCACAAGGATCAACACAGAGTGGGAAGGGGAGGAGGTGGAGGGTGAGGGAGGAAGAAGGAGACGGTACAAAAAAGGGAAAAAGAAAAAAAAAGACACCATGAGTAAATGATAAGAAAACATGGCTGAAAAGAATGACACAAGAACTAAAATGAAGTATGACATAAGTGCTGACAACATGTGGCTCTGAAAACATTAACCCCAGCAAAGGGCTCCTGCCCTGACCTGGAGGAGCAGATACCCTTATAAGTGCACTAAAATATCTTCATCAAATGCCTACCTATGAACTGAGGGATAGGAGCGGTCACTGTGGAGGATCCACGGCAGCCTGTGTGACAAGATAAGACCAGGAGCCCAATGGTGCAGTATCGTTCGATTAGATTATACTCACAAAGGTGGGTTGCAGAGCCTGCAACCACCATATGTTGTCTATAGGGAAAAAACGTCCCCGCTTGGTATCTCAGCTCCTGCCGGAACTGGATGGTTTTTTGGCTCACAAGTCTGCACAGAGAAGGAAGTAAGATGCATTGATCCCTTCACACCCTGCAGCTTTGCTGTGTTTACTGCAATGACACGTTCGTTGCAGAAGAAGGAGGGCTCCTTTCAATGCTTGGGAATGCTGACTGTGTTATGTTTAATGCAGCTCATTAAAAGTCAGTGACAGATAGGGCTTGATTCATCAAGCTGCGTTGCTAAAGCAGCGCAGCTTAATGTTCTGTAGTGCCTGCTATGCATGGCTTACATAGCAGCGCTCGCTGCCTTCCTTAGTTACGCACATTGCTTCCTTAGCAATGCGCGTAACATTAACTGCGGGTGGCCCTACTACTGTGCAGTATCGCTACCACTAACACAGTTGCGTCCGCGAGGGAAGTATTGCACTACAGCACATTAAGCTGCGCTGCTTGATAAATCAAGCCCATAGTCTTAAACTATACAGATATGATCTGATAAGGATACATGTAAGCACCATCAGACACTAGGCTAAAGGGGCTTGCTCCTATATGTACCCCAGAGCAGCAGCGAAGCACCATCAGACACTATTCTAGAACAGCTTGCTCCTGTATGTAACGCAGAGCAGCATTGGGAGCAGGTGGCAGGAGGACGTATCTATCACCTGCTACAGGTGGCAGGACAGCTCCTTTTTACCAGGGCTGTGGAGTCGGCGTTGGAGTCGGAGTCGAAGCAATTTTGGGCACCCGGAGTCGGAGTTGTGGTTTCATAAACTGAGGAGTCGGAGTCGGGAGTCGGATGATTTTTGTACAAAATCCACAGCCCTGTTAAGTATTAGACTAAGGAGTCGGAGTCGAGGAGTCTGAGTCGGAGCCATTTTGGGTACCCGGAGTCGGAGTTGGAGTCAGAGTTTCATAAACTGAGGAGTTGGAGTCGGAAGATTTTTGTACCGACTCCACAGCCCTGCTTTTTACTCCTCTTCAGTGCAGCCAATCATCTTGTGTCTCCAGTCACTGCATGTCATGTGACATCCATCAAGTGCTGCACGGTGATTGGCTGCACGTTGCAGCAATGAGCTGCACCGAAGAGGACCTTTTCTGCCGTCAGGTAATGTGTAACGCTCCGCTGTTGTTCTGCATTGCATACAGGAACCCCCACATATTACAAACGAGAAACTATCCGTAGAAAACGGCATCAGTGTGAACCCTTCCTTAAAGAATGCCAATAGCCTGACTGTCCTGCTGATCTTTCTGGTTGCAGTAGGGTCTCAATCACAAGCATGCGGCTAATGTGGCCAGACTTTAATCAAAGCACCTGATGACATACTCCTTCTGGGCTTGTGGCTGAAAGTAATGAATGTACAGGATCAGCAGGACATCGTTTAAAAAGAAATAAATATGGCAGCCTCTATATTCCTCTCACCACAGGGTTACTTTATAAGGCTGGGTTCACTCATAAAAGGTGTCCAGTCCTGTTCTATTTGTTTTTGACAGTTGGCATCAGTTTTGTGTGAGTTTTCTATGGCTTTGTTCACACACAAAAGGTGGCCATTTCCAGTGCAATCCTGTCCTGTCGCTTTCCTATGTATGAGCCCCAAACTATAATTACACTTTACACAATGCTTAGTTTGGTTTGCCTTCTGAAAACAGAAGGTATGTGCGATAAATCAGCTTTAAAGAGAACCTGAGGTGGGTTCCTGACATGAATATTAGGACAGAGAGGCTGGTTCTGTATACAATGCCCAGCCTCTGTGTCCGTTTAGTGTGCCCCCAGGCCCTCCCCGCGCTCTGCTGACCCCCAATATAAAAACCGCCACCCTGGCAACAAGCAGCATGTCACTAGCTGGCTGTGCTGTCATTTACCGCTGCTCCCCCGCCTTTTGCATATCGCCACTCCCTGCTTGCGTACCTTCCCTCCCCGCCTCCATAAGCCGATTGGAGGAAGCCTATGGAGGCGGGGAGGGAAGGGGCGCAGGTGGGGAGCTGCGATATACAGGAGGTGGGGGAGCGGCGGTGATAGGCAGCACAAAAGTAAACAGCCAGCTAGCAATAAGCTGCGTGTCGCCAGGGTGGCGGTTTTAATATTGGGGGACAGCAGAGTGCAGGGGGCGGGGCTGGAGGCACACTATATGGACACAGAGGCTGGTGATAGTATGCAGAACCAGCCTCTCTGTCCTAATATTCATGTCAGGGACCCACCTCAGGTTCTCTTTAAGTGTGTAACTGTGGTTTCATCACTTTATGTGTCAGACTGTTGGTCCTTATCAGTGCATGGAAGGGATCGATATGGCTCTAGGGCTTGGACCAGTACAACAGAGTAACCAAGCAGCTCGGGTGACCCAATACCATAAGTAAGGTATAGGGAACCAAAAGAGACCAAAAAAGAGCCGGGACAAGGTCCTCCAGCACCCAAGGCTAAAACATCACAGTGCGCTCCTCCATCCCTCCCAATCCAGCCGTCACACACTGATTGCTATTAGACTAAGAAGCACCCCAGCTCCCCCCCCCCCCCCCCCAACACCTTAATCTCTAGTTATCTGGCTTGCAGTCACTGCCATGTATTCCCTTTTCTTTATTCTCTCTGCTTCAAACACAATAGGGGAATGATTGCTTAGTGAGTTGTGCGTCCCTCCTACACTGCGCCCTGAGGCTGGAGCCTCTCTTGCCTCTTCCTGGGCCCGGCCCTGGACCATAAATCCCTCAAGCATTGCTTTTTTTTAGTAGGAGGGCTCTTGGGTCTTTTTTGGTCCTCTATACTTTCCTCTTGATTTTGGGTCACCCCAAGCTACTTAGGTATTCTGTTCTACTTTACATGGTGTTAGCCCTTACTGAAATGTAAAAGAGAGAAAGGTAGCAGTGAAAACCTAACACATGATCTAACCACTGTCTATACTGCTACAAAAAGGATTTTGATCTGAGTCCCATTTTTCTCTCACTGGAGATGCCCCCCCCCCCCCCGTCCCCCTAGTCTGTCCCTAGCCATCCTGTTACTGAAATACTTAGTGAGGGGAAACCACCCCAATCACATTGTCATCAGTAACAAACATTAACCCTTCTGCACACTAATGCTGGGTACACACGATACGTTTTTCCACTCGATTTTCCATCCAATCGTTATTTACGCCCGATTCTCTTATCTTTTTTCCATTCACTTCCATGAGAAATCGACCTAAACAACGATCGGAAGGAATTTCAGACATGTTGGAAATTATCTATCGAACTCATCTATCGAGTGGAAAAACGTATGGTGTATTCCCAGCATTACTAAAACTAAAAGTTTTAAGAGGAGATCTGCTTCAATACTACAAGGTTTAGGGTCAGAGAGATGCTGTTTTATCTGGCTGACTGCCGGCCTGCACTGAACTTGTGTGGAGACGACATATAAAAGATGGTGATGTGGGTAAAAACCACTGTCATTAGAAGTAGAGCCAAGAAATAAAATTGTTTGCTGAGCCAGATTTAAAATAATGTAAAATAGCAAATTAAGTAAATCTGATTAATTATGTGGTGAGAACAATCACCTGACCTGCTTTCAAGATACGCTGCAGATCCCTTCAAGCACTAACCTGCCAGAATATATTCTTAAAGGAGCACTATGGCGAAGAATTGTAAAATTAAAAATATATGTGTACACATACTTGTAAGAGATACGTTTCCCAGATTAAAGAGAACCCGAGGTGGGTTTGAAGAATGTTATCTGCATACAGAGGCTGGATCTGCCTATACAGCCTAGCCTCTGTTGCTATCCCAAACCCCCCTAAGGTCCCCCTGCGCTCTGCAATCCCTCATAAATCACAGCCACGCTGCTGACAAACAGCTTGTCAGAGCTGGCTGTGTTTATCTCTATAGTGTCAGTCTGCTGCTCTCCCGCCTCCTGCAGAACTCCGGTCCCCACCTGCATCCCTTACCTCCCCGCTGATTGGAGGGAAGGGACGGGGGCAGGGACCGGAGCTATGCAGGAGGTGGGGGAGCAGCCAAGACTGACACTACAGATGTAAACACAGCCTGCACAGAGTGGCTGTGATTTATGAGGGATTGCAGAGTGCAGGGGGACCTTAGGGGGTTTGGGATAGCAACAGAGGCTGGGCTGTATAGGCAGATTTAGCCTCTGTATGCAAATAACATTCTTTAAACACACCTCGGGTTCTCTTTAAAATGTGTTATAAATTACTTTCCTCCTGCGTGGCTGTTTCTTACAGTAGGCAGTAAAAATGTGACAAATCTGACAGGATTTGGACTAGTCCACCATCTCCTCATGGGGGATTCTCAATATTTTATTCTTTACAAAAGCACTGAATGGAATGGATCTATACAAACATGTAGACCAGCCTGCCTACTCCTTTACTCACTATTATGGCAGTTGGACTAAGCACCTGTCATTCAGCAAGTGCTTTTGAAAATAAAGAAGACCCTGAAAACCCCCCATGAGGAGATGTACTTATTCATAACCTGTCCTACTTTAAGTGATGGTGACATAGGAGAAAATGCATTTATAGAGCATTTTATTTTAAAACAACTGTGCATTTTATATGTATGCATGCACATGTATTTTACATTGTACTATTTTTTGTGACAGTGGTCCTTTAAACATCATCTCAGATTGTAAGCTCTTTTGTGCCTCTTCTCTGGTGTCAAGTTCTTGTGATTGTTTATTTGAAGTTGTTCATTTTCAATGCATCATAGGTTATCCTGTATTTTCTGGTCTTTGGATTATCTGAACTCGGTTCTGTCCCCGTCCTTCTTGTGTATCTGCCCCCAAGGCTGCTGCTGCTTCCCTGGGTCTCCCTGGCAGAGATCTACGTGTTTCCTTTTGTTCTAACCATTTCCATCATTTTTATGTTTTTGTTATGCTGACATAAGAGATGTTTTCTGACATGTTGCCACTTGCCAGGCTCCATTCTATCAAGGCATCAGCCTAGTACTTTGTCTACTGTGTTGTTCAAATTACTTATGCAATGCTATATAATAATTGGCCACTAGATGGCCTTATCTTATTATTAGAATCTCTGTTGTATAGACGTTCAGTGTATAGCCTTTACTAATGTATACAGTATATACCTTTTCTGTTATTTTTCATATATACCTTTAACTTCCCTTCTATTCCTTTTTCTTATCTTAAAGCTCCTTTCATTTCTCTGTCTGGCCGCTCTAGTGTTTCCTGCTCTGCAAACTTTTTTTTATCTTTGAGAGCCACCTACCATAGCTAGGGCTGGACGTGGCGGCTGCTGGGTTGCCATGGTCATTTACGGGTTAGGAGTATCATTTCTTCTATTTGTCACAAACCCCAACCATGCAGGTATATAACAAAGCTTTTAGCTTTTCTTTTTAAATGTAATAGTTAACTCCAAATAAGTGACCTGGCTTGTCATATGTGCATTTCAGTGGTAGGCTGACTTAGACCTCACTCCACATCCTCAGAGTTTGCTCCCTGTCCTTAAACCAGCATTAAAGGGCAGTTATCCTGAAAAATTCTAATATTTAAAATATATAGATATGAACATACTTTTTGCTAAGAGTAAAAAGCAGTATACATTTATTTTTTATCCCAGTTCTCTGTCACTTACAGGAGACAGTAAAAATCTGAAAGATCTGTCCAGTTTTGGATTAGTCCATCTCCTCATGGGGGATTCTCAGTTATTTCTTTATTCACAAAAGCACTTAGTGAACTGCAATTGCTCAGTCCAACTTCCAAACTGGTGTGCAGCTGGCCGACATCTTTGTTTACCAAGAAGCAATTTTGTAGAGAATATAGGAAATATTGAGAATCTCCCATGAGAAGATGGAACAGTCAAAAATCTGTCCGGTACGTCACCTTTTTACTACCTATTGTAAGTGGCAGCGACATAAAGATAATTTATAGTGCATTTTACTCTGGGAGTAATCTACATAAAAGTTTTTCACGATAATGGTCCCTTAACATCTTTCTTTAAACATGTGACTCATTCCAGAGCATTATTGGATGCTCTACATTACCATGACAACCTTATCCAAATAAGGAAGACAAATAAACTATCTAGGGGGCAAAAATACATTTCTACTAGGGAACTTTATTTGACCTTTCATTTTGCTTGGAACTGGGAAATGTTAAAATGCATCCAAACTTGCTTATTCGTGGGTGTGATTCAAACCACTATAATCATTTCAATATAAAACAGGAATTACGAGTGAAAAGTGATGCAGGAGGATGTCTATATCAACCAGACAAGGAATTGTTCACAGCAGAGTTTTCAGTCAATGTAATGTGCTTAAATACATTTAAAATGTACCTCTAATGAAAAAAGTGTCCTAAGGAGGTACTTAAAGTAAATGGCATCCGTCTCGCTCTAAAGAAAAGGCAGACACTTATCCGAGGAGAGGGAAGGTTCTGGATCCCAATGAGCCTTTCCTCTCCTCTCCCGATGCCCTTGTTGCAGCGCTGGCTCCCGTGTTTGAGTCCCCCGCCACAGGGGACTTTGCAAGTCTTCAGGAGCTGGGTGCTCCCAAAGACAGGCGGCTCCATACTGCGCACGTGCGAGTACACGAGAGAGGGCACTCGCGTGCGCAGTATGGAGCAACCCGTCTTCGGGAGGACTCCCGAAGACTTCCCGAAGTCCCCTGCGACCAGCTGAGCGAGCAGTATTGGACCAAATTAGTCAAATACTGTTCCCGAGGACATCGCTGCACCGAGGGCACCAGGAGAGGAGCGGGAAGGTTTTATAGGACCCAGAGCCTTCCCTCTCCATAGGAGGGTGAAGCTCTGAATCCTAAAGAGGCTTCCCCCGTCATTCTCAGCACCACTGGCACCCCCAAAATTCATCCGACAAGGTTTGTCTGCGGTGTGCGCAATTGCAGCAGTCATTGGGCTCCAAAACAAAGATAATCCAGTGACGTGACGCGCAGGTGCACTAGCAGCTTTCCAATGGGCTCTGGCAGAAATAGCTGAGCCTGGTCAGGTCTGCACCACTGCGTAGGCGCAAACCCTCTGCACCTGCTCAGTAGAGCGGAAACGATCGGGCTCGACTATTTCCACCGGAGCCAAAGGGGAAAGCTGTTACTGTGCCTGTGCCTAGCGGCAGCTAGATTATTCTTTTGCTTGTGTCCGGGGATCCTAGCAGTGGAAGGAGTCTGCGAGGGGCGATGGGGGGAGCCTCTTTAAGATCCAGAGGCTTCCCCCTCCTGAGGCAAGTACCCCCTAGGGGAGCTTCTTCTCCTCTCAGGTTTACGTTAACTAGTGATGGTCATGTCTTTAAGAACTCATGGAGAAGTATGTGATTTGTTTGATCAGCTGATGTGAGTGATCACACCCTGCTATAGCACATGATGATGACTAGCAAATCAGAGACATACATATTTATCATCTGACCAAACTGATCACATGCTTCTCCGTCGGCTCTCCTAGACAAGACCATCACTGCACATAACATCTCCTAATAATCTGAAGTCTGCCGCTTCATACAAGTTTCTAATACTCTTAGTCCATTCCCTTACAACCAGGTAATTCTATCAGAAACACCTGATAGCTATCCTATAGAACTGCTGCCTGTAAAGTGATATGCAATGGGAATGACAGAAATCAAATGAAAACAATGAAGGGGGTATGAATAAATTAGAAACAAAATAATCTAGAGGCTGTATCTGTTCAGGGCATTTAACACATTCTTGAACATTTCTTGTTGGGGTCCTACTACATGAAAGGTTCTCAGACCTGTTCTCATGCTCAGCCACAGTGCACAGGTCCCGCTAAAACAGCCTTCATTTCCTTTGGATAACCCATGAGCAGAAGTCATTAGAAAATTTACAGTCAACGCTGCAAACTTTATGAAATTCCCCTTTTGGGACCACATGGACTC